>NC_088224.1:30912717-31062717 GCF_036934945.1 Oncorhynchus masou masou | reverse complement strand
ATAACAATAACATACACTGGCATAAATTCACTTAATACAGTTAAATTACATTGTGCTGACAGTGAAGTGGAGACTAATCACCTCATTGGCCCTTTCCTGAGAGGCTGCTCACGCACTCATATAAACACACCCAGTCCGGAACCTCATAGACCACACAGTGTCAGTCACCCGCTCAAGGGCGATTGTGTGTGTGTGTGTGTGCAGCAGTAGCTACAATCTGAAACGTAGTTAGCGAGAATGAAGTCAACATTACTAGACAGAGGAAAGAACAGAGGTCTGGTACCTGACAACACATGATTGGTCATACCTACATTGTGCTTCACGTGCCTCTTTCTGTTGTTTCTTTTCTCAGAAATACTGCTTTTCTTTTCAATGCCACCTTCCCACATACCTCTGTTTGATTCTGTTGCAACGTTGTATTAACTCTGTACACCGTGGTGTTCTTTGAGCTTACAGCCATATCACTGTAGTGTTGCAGCAGCCTTACTGCAGGAGCAGGTGCGGAGCTCCAAGTGTCATACCCTCCAGTGTGTGTGGGGGGTCTGCGTGTGTGTGTGAGCGTGCGTGTGTGTGTGCAGCAAGGGGCACTGCCCTCTCCCGAGGTCGTGTGGTCGATAATGAGATTGTTGGAGAACCAAAAGAACTCCATGAACTCTCGTTAATTCCCTTAATCTAGGCTCATGTGCGTTTCAGTTTCACCCAGTCATTACTCTCCAACATTACATACCGCTACTTGATTACACACCGCCTGCTTTGGTCTGCATGGATAAACCAGAGAACAGAGATCTGCCCACCAATGAAACACTCTGTAATGTAAGATCTTAAATAAAGACATGGAACAAATCTGGTCGTAGAGGTCCATTTAAAAATGATGAATTGCACCAAATCCTCCGACTCCAGGCTATATGGTGTAACTGGTGACCTCAGCATGCCAGATTATATGCAACTAGTATCCTCAGCCTGCCAGGCTATTCAGTGTAAATGGTGACCTCAGCCTGCCAGGCTATTCAGTGTAAATGGTGACCTCAGCCTTCCAGGTTATTTCGTGTAAATGTTATCCTCAGCCTGCCAGGACATTCAGTGTAAATGGTGACCTCAGCCTTCCAGGTTATTCCGTGTAAATGTTATCCTCAGCCTGCCAGGCTATTCAGTGTAAATGGTGACCTCAGCCTTCCAGGTTATTCCGTGTAAATGGTGCCCTCAGCCTGCCAGGACATTCAGTGTAAATGGTGACCTCAGCCTTCCAGGTTATTCCGTGTAAATGTTATCCTCAGCCTGCCAGGACATTCAGTGTAAATGGTGCCCTCAGCCTGCAAGGACATTCAGTGTAAATGTTATCCTCAGCCTGCCAGACTATTCAGTTTAAATGGTTACCTCAGCCTTCCAGGTTATTCCGTGGACATGTTATCCTCAGCCTTCCAGGATATTCCGTGTAAATGTTATCCTCAGCCTGCCAGACTATTCAGTGTAAATGTTATCCTCAGCCTGCCAGGACATTCAGTGTAAATGTTATCCTCAGCCTGCCAGACTATTCAGTGTAAATGTTATCCTCAGCCTGCCAGACTATTCAGTGTAAATGTTATCCTCAGCCTGCCAGACTATTCAGTGTAAATGTTATCCTCAGCCTGCCAGGACATTCAGTGTAAATGTTATCCTCAGCCTGCCAGACTATTCAGTTTAAATGTTATCCTCAGCCTTCCAGGATATTCAGTGTAAATGTTATCCTCAGTTTGCCAGGATATTCAGTGTAAATGTTATCCTCAGCCTGCCAGACTATTCAGTTTAAATGGTTACCTCAGCCTTCCAGGATATTCAGTGTAAATGTTATCCTCAGTTTGCCAGGATATTCAGTGTAAATGTTATCCTCAGCCTGCCAGACTATTCAGTTTAAATGGTTACCTCAGCCTTCCAGGATATTCAGTGTAAATGTTATCCTCAGCCTTCCAGGATATTCAGTGTAAATGTTATCCTCAGTTTGCCAGGACATTCAGTGTAAATGTTATCCTCAGCCTTCCAGGATATTCAGTGTAAATGTTATCCTCAGTTTGCCAGGACATTCAGTGTAAATGTTATCCTCAGCCTTCCAGGATATTCAGTGTAAATGTTATCCTCAGTTTGCCAGGATATTCCGTGTAAATGTTATCCTCAGCCTGCCAAACTATTCAGTTTAAATGGTGAAAAGGCTGCCCTCTGTCAACTCTATTTTCAGCCCAGCACAATAACCCTGATTTTATTTAAAGCAGGCTTAACTACTGTAATGCTCTCCTGTATGGCCGACCCAATAAAGTCATTGGCAAAACATACAAGAGCAGAAGGAGAACACACATTACACCGGGTTTAAGGTCTCTACACTGGCTGCTTGTGAGTTTTAGAATTAATTTTGAGTTTCTTCGATTGGTTTTTAAATCAATCCACGATTGTGCACCCCAATACATGTCAGACATGCTTTTAAGTTCTGTACCCAGTAGGTCCCTCAGGTCCTCTGGTACTGGCCTTTTAACTATCCCAAAGCCCAGGACCAAGAGGCATGGAAAGGCAGCCTTTAGTTATTCTGTCCCCAGCCTCTGGAACAGCCTGCCAGAGAACCTGAGGGGGGCCAAAACTGTGGACATATTTAAAAGAGATCTTTAAAACGCATGTTTTTAGCTTGGCTTTTCCTTGGGGTGCTTTTCAGTTTGTCATGTCATTCTTCTGTTTGTTATCTTATGCTTGTTGTGTAGTAAATAATTCAGCTTTTATTTTATTTGTATTGTTAAAAATAAAAGTTACTATAAAGCACATTGTGTTGCATTCCGTTTCTGAAATGTGCTGTATAAATAAAGTTTGATTTGATTTGAACCCAGGCAGCCGCACAAAGACATGTTATCCCCCCCTGTTTTTTTATCTCCTTTTCTCCTTGTTGATCTTGCCACCAGCCCAGTTCCCCCCGTGGTTCTCCCGCTCTAAACCCCAGGTTCTCTCCCTCTGTCTCCCCTTTCATAAAGCCCGGGTTTGATGTGCTTCCTGGGGATCCGGTAAGAGGTTGGCTCAGCAGCAGGGCGGCGCGCCGGGTGACTCAGCGGGAGGAGAAACCAGCAGACTGACACTATCACTCCTCTCCTGTAGCACAGGGCTCAGAGCGAAGCTAAGCACTCACAATTGATTTAATCACTGTGTATAGAACTGGAAGGGGGGGGGGGGCATAAAGAACAGCTCTGTTCAGGATTTCCTAACCATGTTTTAAAACCTAACCTTGGTTAGCCTGTCTGCTGCCTTCGAGACGAGAGGCTGATCAGTTCACATGGTGAACCTGTAGAGTTTAGTAGTTCAGACAGTGGCTGTCTGTGTCCCAAATTGCACCCTATTCCTGTGGAATTACAGGGTGTGAGACAAGGTAAAGAACTGTGGAATTACAGGGCGGTAGACAAGGTAAAGGACTGTGGTTTTACAGGGCGGTAGACAAGGTAAAGGACTGTGGAATTACAGGGTGTGAGACAAGGTAAAGAACTGTGGAATTTCAGGGTGGTAGACAAGGTAAAGAACTGTGGTTTTACAGGGTGGTAGACAAGGTAAAGGACTGTGGAATTACAGGGTGGGAGACAAGGTAAAGAACTGTGGTATTACAGGGTTGTATAGACAAGGTAAAGGACTGTGGAATTACAGGGTGGTAGACAAGGTAAAGAACTGTGGTATTACAGGGTTGTATAGACAAGGTAAAGAACTGTGGTATTACAGGGTTGTATAGACAAGGTACAGAACTGTGGTATTACAGGGTTGTAGACAAGGTGAATATGAAAGTTCATAGGTCTTAGTGTATTTTGACTGAGCTGAACATGATAGCAGGGAATCAGCTTAATGTGGTGGTACTGACTACATTTCGTAATTTAGCAGACACCCTTATCCAGAGCAAATTACTGTACTGAGTGCATACATTTCCGTACGGTTCCCCCATGGGAATCGAACCCACAGCACTGGTGCATGCTCTACCAAATGACCTACATGGGACCATAGGACGAATCGGTTATTTAATCCTATTTCACATGACTTATTTACTGAGAGGAGTATACAGTATGCTTAACCTACTCTGTGTGACCTTTTAACACTAAGGTGGTTGAGATGGTCTGTACCACAGAATTATACAGAACAGTATTGTATGGTACCTCTATGGCTGGTACAGTCATCATCATAAGGGTGAAATACTCCATTCGTGAGTGGAACAGCTGTTTCGCTGTGGTCTGAAGACCAGCTCCTTTTCCCAGCTGTGGCTCAGACTCTCCCCAAAGTATTCACAAAGCATCTCAGAGTAGAGGTGCTGATCTAGGATCTGTTTGGCCTTTAAAATAATAATGAATATGATTTTACGGTCAGGGGGGACCTGATCATAGAGCAGCCTTCCTACGCTGAGACGCTTTATGAATAGGGGCCTTGAAATGGATCACCACACAGTAGACCTGGACAAAGGTTGCTGCACTCTGTGGCTGGGGCTGCTGAAGGCAATGACAAAGGAAATATGACAAAGAAAATATGCATGAAAACAATATGGGCCTGCTTCCCGGCAATTAATGTGGAGTGAATCGATGCTGCTGCTGGATTGTCTGTTTTCCTACATTATTTCTGGGCTTGGAAAAGAGATTGGTATCGGTAGACAGGTCATCTTAGTGAAAATGATATCAGATTTGATTAGAAAATATATTTTGAGGAGGATCTCTTCAAAATCCACTTCTGCGGGTAGAAAGAGAACCTTTCAGATTAAGTGGCTCAGCTGCATGTTAGACATTTCAATGACGATCCAGAGGCTGAGACGCTGTTATGAGGAGGGGATGGAGGGATGGAAGGGAGGAGTGGCGGTTTCGGTTTACTCAGGGGAGAGCTACTGTAATCCATCAGCCTGGCTGCCCCTTCAGATCCCTCAGCACATTCAGACCAGCTGCCTGACCAGCTCTCTCTCTCTCTCTCTCTCCCCTTCATCCCTCTCTCGTTCTCTCCCCTTCATCCCTCTCTTTTTCTCTCCCCTTCATCCCACTCTCTCTCCTCTCTCTCTCTCCCCTTCACACCCCCCCTCTCTCAACTCTCTCTCTCCCTTTAACTCTCTCCCTCTCCCTCTGTCGCTCTCTCTCTCTCTCTTTGCATTTTCACATTTGCTGGGTTTGCATTTTGAAAGCGCTGAATGATTTGTGTTGTCTAGAAAAAAGTATTGATGATTTCAGTTGTAGGACACATTGATGTGAGCACCTTGAACCTTCCCTTGATGTATTTGTTTTTTAGACTGACATTCATCTTCTGACGGTATGCCTCCATAACAACCATGACTGGTGTAAAAGCTGTAAAGGTCTTGCTCAAGTGTTTTATAAACTAGACTGAATAAGAGCACTTGAAGCAGAGCTGTGTATAGTCCATATAACGATAGGCCTCGTGGATTTGGACTCTGTCCAAAGTGGGTGAAAATGCACTTTGGTGATAAAATGTCACAGCCTTACCTTATAAAATACATTTTACCAAGACAACTATGATTATTCATGTTCTGAATCTTTCGGTGGGGTCTTTCTCTAACATATCGTTAACAGCATATAACAAAAGTCAGATTTTGTAACCTAACACATCCAATAATAAGCACTGAGCTCTGTTATTATTATTCATGACCTTTCGTGGTATCCAATTGGTAGTTACAGTCTTGTCTCATTGCTGCAACTCCCATACAGACTCAGGAGAGGCGATGGTTGAGAGCCGTGCATCCTCCCGAAACACGACAACTGCCAAGCTGCACTGCTTTTTGACACAATGCCCGCTTATCCCAGAAGCCAGCCACACCAATGTGTTCGAGGAAACATCGTACACCTGGCGACCGTGTCAGCATGCCCGGCCCTCCACAGGAGTCACTAGAGCTCGATGGGACAAGGACAGCCCAGCCAGCCAAACCCTCCCCTAAACTGGACAACGCTGGGCCAATTGTGTGCCGCCCCATAGGTCTCCCATTCACAGCCAGCTGCGACACAGCCTGGGATTGAACCAGGATCTGTAGCGACGCAACTAGCACTGTGATGCAGTGCCTTAGACTGCTGCACCACTCGGGGGGCCCAGCACCTGAGCGCTGTTGACAGAGAGGTGCTGCTTTCTTGCAATAACTTTTGAGGATTTTACATGTTGTGGTGGTTGTCCTCAAAGTTGTTTCTGCAGTTCACAAAAAGCTACATTTGCATGACACAAATTTTATAAAATGTAAAAGGCTTTTAAGTAAAGTAAAAGGTTTTCAGTACTCTCAGTGCTCCAATGACATTTCACAGAAATACTCTTGTTTTTCTGAGAAATCTTATAAAAAGAACAGGCATTTCACATGAATATGAAAATTCTACATGTCATGTCTCAAAATCAATATCTATCTTACCTTATGTCCTCTGGATTTGAGAAGAAAGATGAGTTCAACGGTGAGCCTGTCAGTTGGCCTTAATTCTCGCACAGAATCCGGCCCAGCTGACACAATGCTATTTCCCCCCCAAAAATTTACAAAATAAATCTCTGGCCTGCATTGATTTACTGACCCTATTTTTGACCATCCTACAAGGGTAAAAACTTTTGAACGGCTTATGATAGAGACATACGGTTTGGATCATTGGTTTTCAAAGAGGAGTATCTATACAATTATTTTATAGTTATAGCCAAAAATTCGATAGTTACACATTGGGATATTATTGTTGCCGATATTGTATCTTATTGTTTTGACAACGATCGCAATATTATTTTTTGCACCAAAACTCCAGTATTTTTCCTTCATATCCTCCATCTTATTTTGAAATAGGGAGTCAATTTGTTAACAGCACTTTTATTTCCATGACTGATCAAAAGTCACTTTCTCATGGCTCTCTCTTATCACTCTGCAGCAGACATTTGGTGAGCGATATGTTAGGAACAGCAACTCGAACTAAAATGACAATACATATAGAATTGTGAGAATCGCAATACATATCGTATCGGCACCTATAATTATCATGATAACATAGTATTTTGAGGTCCATGACAATTCCCAACACTGTTATTTGACCAATTGGTCAAAAGATGCATATTTGATTGGACACCCTACAATAGTGTTTCCTAAACTCTGTCCTCGGTACCCCAAGGGGTGGACATCTTGTTTTTTTGCACTACACAGCTGATTAAAATGATCAAACCTTGATAAGTTGATTATTTGAATCAGCTGTGTAGTGATATATGAATCAGCTGTGTAGCCCTATAACTTAATCTTTAAGAACATTGAATCACCTAAATAAAAGCTAGACGGTTAGGGCGAAGTGACAATAACAACAACAAAAAATTATTTAGCATTATTGTTTTTGTTTTTATGTTCGAGCAAAAGAACACAGCGTTAGCCATTGCAAAATGCATAACTAGCGTTAAAACGGCTCCATGGCAAAATGTGTAGAATTGCAGGAAATTAGCTTCAAAACTACAAACATTTCTCTAGCCCACAAGCATTTTCTCTAGAATTCAGCCACCCTGGCAGGTCAACCCCGCCCATTGCCACGCCCCTGCCACTCCCACCAACTAAGTCCCTTTTTAATTCAGGAAAAACCATGGGCCTGCATAAATAATGAACGTCCAGATTTGTATCATCCTGTAGTACAATAACAGGACAGATAGTTGTGTTTTCTGACCACTGATGCTATCTCACTCGTGTTCTGTTACAGTAACACCCCACGTGCTATGAGAGGGCAACATTTAGACCCCCTTGTCCCGTCACCAGAAACACACCTCCACCCCCATACCCGAAAGGTGTACGGAAAAGTAAAAGTGAGCTGTGCTTTCAGACCCGGTAACCAGAGAGAAACCAGAGCACTTGTGTATCAGGTTCCTGGTCATTCAGAGATATCACTTTGCTGTAACGCTACACTCTGTCATGGGACACTGAGTGGCATACTGAAGTGCACTGCAATGAGGACCAAATCATATCCATATCTGTGTGCATGGAGGAGATTGAATACATTCAGCAGGTGTAACTGCAAGAGGTATATACTGCATGGAATTGAATGCTGAGTCGCATGTTATAATGATATGCATGAAAAACCTAAGGGTGGATAAAAACAGAATGCCTCCCAATACATAATTAACAGTAATACCTTGTTAGACAGTATACTCTATAATGCATGTATCATGTATTTTTATCTAGCTGGCTTTATTGTTTTTCCGGTAGCATTGTCAGTGTTGGGATGTAAACCTTTTAGTAGGGTGACAGGATTCAGAGACAGCTAAACAAACCATGCTTGGCAAGCTCTCAAATCTGATCAAAAAAAGCGTATTGGCAAAGCTCAACTGACTGTTTTCCCCTAGTTATCATTGTTGCAGTGGAGGGAAAGCGGCGTCACGGAAAACATGCCGTCAATTCGGGGAAAAAATGCTTTGAAAATACTGGGACAGTTACTTTATCAGCTGCAAATGGCGCTTAGCGTTGACCTAACTATTTCTTTACCACTACATCGCTGATTGGGCTAATAGAGAAATGATCCAACAGAGAAGTGAACGTAGATTAGGGTAACTGTGAAGTGAACATAGATTAGGGTAACTGTGGTGGTCTGGCACTTGATCTGGATGCTGTTTCAGAAAAGGGTCAACTCTCCTCCTTACAGAGGACATGGGAGATGAATCTCCTTGACAACTGAACGTATTATTAAGAAATATGAGGACCGAGAGAAATGACCATGTCCCTTGTATTAATATTTGATCGTTATGAAATCATTTTAATCTCCTTTTTTAATTAAACTTTTGACAGTCCCTTAATGGCGACTCAGTATAAGAAATAAATGTATTAAGTATCATATAACTAGTTAATTAGTGCTGTGTAAGGTAATTAAAGGCGTTAGCATATACATTACATTTAAATCAAATGAAATTATTTAGATTTTAGAACTAAGGAATCTTTTAGAACTATGTGGAAAAGAAACAAGGCAAACCCACGAAAGAGAAATTTAGTACATTTGTATATCTTCTTATCCACACATCCTCACACACTCGATAGAAAAAGTTGTTTCCAACCGGTTTTTAAAACACATGAAAAGCAGAGTACACATAAATAAATGATTACTGGTCTGCATTAATAAAGAACAGGGTCTGAGAGCGATATGCATATGCATAAGTTCTACTGCAGATGAATCATCTCTCTGCTACCCAGTCTTCTTCCGGTATCTCCCTGGGGACTCAGAGACTGTCACAGGGCCAGGCTGAGCTAGAAGCCACAAGAACAAAAAGCAACATGAAACAGACCAGCTTGTTTTCTATGCCGCATGGCAGGGATGGGCAACTTCAATGGGGGAGGGGGCTACCAAAAATTTGAACTCATCACGAGGGGCTGCATACCCACATCCGTAACTGCCTCCACACACCAGCCCTCCACACATTGCAATAATTTGTTTTTAGTGTCCCTCGACTTGACAGCTGATAAATATTTTTAAGTTTTACAGTTAATTGCGTGCAATTCTACACATTTTGCCATGGGGTGGAGAGAAATGTTTGCAGTTTATAATATGATATTTAAGTGGAACAGACTAACAAAATAAATGGGTCCCTCTGCCGGTAACTTGATTTACCGCTAATCTAATTTAGCTGACATGGGCTAATTGACTGACTATCAGTATCTGACATACAGAGCCTTCAAAAAGTATTCACACAACGTGACTTTTTCCAAATTTTGTTGTGTTACAGCCTGCCATTAAAAATGATTACATCGAGATTGTGTGACACTCGCCTACACATAATACCACATAATGTCAAATGGGAATTATTTTTGAAGATTTTTTTTAAATTATTCATAAAAAAATATGGCAAGCCTAAATAAGTTCAGGAGTAGACTTGTGCTTAACAAGTCACATAATAAGTTGCATGGACTCATTGTGTCTACAATAATAGTTATTAGCATGATTATTTTATGACTACCTCATCTCTGTACCCCACACACACAATTATCTGTAAGGTAAGATTCAACCACAAAGACCAGAGAGGTTTTATAATGCAGAGAAGGGCACCTATTGGTAGATGGGTAAAAAAAACAGACATGAAATATCCCTTTGAGCATGGTGAAGTTAGTCACTACAAAGATACATACATCCTTCCTAACTCAGTTGCAGGAGAGGAAGGAAACCATTTAGGGATTTTACCATAAGGCCAATGGTGACTTTAAAACGTTACAGAGTTAAGTTCTGTTTACCATCGATATAAATTATCTCCCACTTGCTTGCCCACAAGTTAACATGCAGAGGTATGCAGACGATACAGTTTTGTATGTAAACTCAAAAAATAGACAACTAGTTGTTTACACGTTAACTGAAGCTATGGTACATGTTTCTACATGGATGATGTATCTTGCCTGCATTTAAATATCGACAAGACTGTGTTTCTGTACTTCTCTAGGAAATCCATTGATTCTTCCCAACCAGCTGTTCTTGTTAATGGGGAGAATTTGAAAGTTGTGTCTAACTTCAGGTATCTTGGTGTCATTTTTTACTCCAACTTGACATTTATGAAACATGTGAAGAAGGTTGGTTATCACGGTTAAGTTTGGATTATTCACCTTTAGGTTTATAAGACCTATATATACTGGAATGCAATGCCGACGGACTTGAGAAACTGCACCGATTATTGTACTTTTAAATGTAAATTGAAAATATGTCTCAAATCTATCCAAACCTATACACTTGAGTTATCTGTGGTTCCTTATGTGTAAGATGACAATTGATGATTGTGTTGTTATTAGAATGAAATATTTTTGGATGTGATGTATTTTGTATTGTTTTAATGAGTATTTGTATACTGGGTGTGTAAAGGACCTTACACGGGTCCAAATCAGCTTTTGGCTAACCCCGGCACCTTTACATGAACGTTGCGTTATTGTAATATTGATGTTGATTAATGTGCATTGTCCCTTATAAATAAATAAATCAAAACAAAATAATGGCTGTGATAGGAGAAAAGTGAGGATTGATCAACACCATTGTAGTTACTCCATAATACTAACCCAAAGAAGTGAAAAGAAAGGGAACAGGGATAACTAGTCAGTTCACAACTGAATGCATTCAACCGAAATGTGTCTTCCGCCTTCATCCCTCTGAAATCGAGAGGTGTGGGCGGCTGCCTTGATTGACGCCCACATGCGTCCTGTTTGCAATAAGGCACTAGAGTAAAACTGCCAAAATAATTGGCAAGGAAATAAAGCGTTGAATCTAACACAACACATCTCTGAATACCACTCTTCATATTTTCAAGCATGGTGGTGACTGCATCATGTTATGGGTATGCTTGTCATCGGCAAGGACTAGGGAGATTTTTTTTGGATAAAAATAAACTGAATTGTTATATTTGGTTGTAAAAAAAAGGCTCCTCCTTCAAGATGAATTTAAACGTAGCTAAGTTGTTTTTGACTTGGATAAAAAGCTAGGCATACCAGTGATCCTTCACAGTTTGTCAAGGCAGGTTTTCCTGCTCTGTTCCTGCCCAGTAGAGACTCGTTAGTTCCCTCATAAAATTATAAAACTCATTATGGTCTATTCCCTATATCTCTATATTCTCTGGTCTAAGACAGGAGTTCTATTCCCCAAGGTAGAAACCTGGGTGTCATCCCAAATGGCACCCTATTCCTTATATTGTGTACTACTTTGACCCATGGGCCCTGGTCAAAAGAAGTGCACTGTGTAGGGATTAGGGTGCCATTTGGGATGCAAACCTGGAATCCTTTTAGCACTCTGGCTTCATCTTAGAATGTCTGACCTGGTGGTTTATCAAGACATTTCCTTTTAGTCTTGTTCTATGTCTCAGCATGCTGTACATGCTAGCAACCCGGTTCCCTTATGGCTCCAGATGGAGATGATTCTTCTCTCTGCTTGAGCAAAGTAACTATCTTCTGATGGAAGTATGGATGCGTTGACGGCAACAATATAATTGCGTATATCTGGCCCTAATGTCATAGACGTTCTTGTTTGGATGCTACATTAGTTGGAATGTTAATGGGGTAAATAGAACAGTGAAACAAACAAAGGTAGTAAGTAATAGGACATTATTAGTTGTGGTAATTGTTTTGCATTCTAATTAACGTTTTCCATTTAAGAACAGCCCATCCATCCACTATAATTCTGCTTCCGTTACACTTGGAATGTATGAGGATTAGTCTGAGCATGTTGTAGTGATGTCGTCTTCGTGCTAGAGGTAGATCGTCATGAGGTGATTTCTTATTGAGCTGTAAGGAAGGAGTCACTGGGAAATACTAACCAATTATGTAAGGATTTACTTTGACAGCGAGGTTTACATCTTTATGTTTAATCAGAATAACTGACATAGGCCGACATACAACATTTTTCATAATTTTGATATTGTTCTGTCCACATTTGTGACTATACACAAACGCACACACGCTCCAATGTATAGCCTACGCATCCAGTGTAGTTGCTGGAACAATACTGGAAAGAACAATGTGAAATGAAAATATCAGAGCCAGCACAGTCCTGTTCGGGACGGTTTAATGATACTGTGAAAAGGGTACAAGGCTAGGCCATAATAAGATCTACAATCACTATGATACATGATGTAGAATACAGCAGGTCTAGAATCTGCCACCGTGTTCTCAATGGATATACACCTGGATTATATTCTGATCCTAGATACAGAGCTGTCAGATAATCTGTTACTATGGTAACAAAACAACAAGGTCTCTATTAGTAGATCTGATCTGGCATGTTATCCCACTACCCCCTGACCCCCTTGCCATTGATACCAAACACAGACTCTATCACTCAGCATAAATAAGTGTAGCATCATCTCCAAGAGAAAATCGAGGCTCTTATTTCAATTAGGATATTGATTTCTTATGTTTTGGGGTTGTTTGATGCTTAGTGCCATGAAGAGGCACTCTGTCTGTAATCTAATAGATTCAGCAACTCAGAAGGCGCTGGACACAGGATAACCCAAAGACTGTGGCCTTCTAAGGATATGGCATGCATTGTTGAGTTTCAGTTTATTAGAGGTGATGAATTATGTATCAATGTGAAAATACTTCATAGTATACAGAATCAATATCAATAACAATACAATGCCATCATTACTGACTTTTCCCATAAAAGCTCATACAAATGTTTTGTATAACAAAGAAGTGACATTTTAAAAGGCTCTGTGACTGTATGTCTGTAACATGTTTTGGCTGTATGGAGTCAAACCAAGCAGGAGGCTTTAGCTAACCCTTTAAAGGGGCATTCTGGGATTAGTACACCCATTTTTTTACCTTGGAATTTTCTCCTCAGAACAGCCTCAATTTGTCAGGGCATGGACTCTACACGGTGTTGAAAGTATTCCACAGGGATGCTGGCCCGTGTTCCCACAGTTGTGTCAGATGTCTTGGGGTGGTAGACCATTGTTGACACACAGGAAACTGTTGAGCGTGAAAAACCCAGCAGCGTTGCCACAAACCGGTGTGCATTGCACCTACTACCATACCCCATACTTCAAAATGTTGTCTTACCCATTCACCATCTGAATGGCACACATACACAATCCATGTCTCAATTGTCTCAAGGCTTAAAAATCTTTAACTTGTCTCCTCCCCTTCATCTACACTGATTGAAGTGGATTTAATAAGTGACATCAATAAGGGATCATAGCTTTCACCTGGATTCACCTGGTCAGTCAATGTCATGGGAAGAGCTTCATGTTTTATACACTCAGTGTATATCCATTGATTCTTGAAAAAGATATCTTATTAAAATATCTCACGAGATTTGTTCAACTGTATTACTTTAAATCCTGGATTTCCCCTTGAAAAGCACTTCCATGCGCCGCAGCAGTATCTCCCTTCTAGCCTCAGCCTCGTCTGCAGTTCTAATTGACACCAGATGAGCAATTGAAATGAAAAAGGAAGGCTCTCAGGTCGTTATGAGTTATGATGATTCAGTGCATTTTGATAATGTAACCTGACATGAATTCCAGATAATGACCACGATTAAGCCAAGTCACAGTTCCTTCTCCTCTTTTCACATCCCCTCCCTCTTTTCAGAGCCTAATGATGGTTTGATGGGAAGCTTCATTTGGCTAAGCGACGTTGAACCGATAAACATCAGCTCATGCTAATTATATATTAATAGTTCAAGCAGTGTTGCTGTGCGATTCCTTTTAGAAAGCACTCTCAGAGAAAGGCGTATCATGCCAAGTAGGCGTGCGGTTGGACCCATGAATTATAGTTAGATTAAAAGACAGACACAGATGTTGGTACAGTACCATTTATTTGAGTGCTCTCACTCGCTGTAACACATCGACATGCAAAGTGTGTTACGGTACATATTTCCTCAGAATCTGTTCAGAGTCTACAGCTGTAGTTTTTAGTGTTTGTTATGTGTTTATTTTCCAATGGTGGACCTGCATCAGAGTTGATGTGATGCCATAAGGAACCATGGGCAGGCATCTGTGTTCTTGTTCAGGCTGGCCACACAGAGATAGTGGTTAATCTTAGAGTGAATCTGACAGGAGAAAGGCGTCTGGTCCCTTCCCCAGGATAGCTCACGTCAACTCTCATCTCGCTCTTCCACAACCTCCTAAACTGCATTTTTAATCAGACACCTTCAAAGTGCAGGTAGTCTAGTGTGTCTAGGATTGGGCGGCTGGAGAAGCAAAGGAGCTGATGGAGACGTCAAATGGGCAGGACAGGTACGGGGGTGGGGGTGGGGGGGGGCAGGACGTGTGAGAGGAGAGAGAGGACAGGTGTAGGGGAAGCTTCAGTAGCATCTATGTGGAGTGTGTGTTATGGTGGTGGGTGGTAGCTTCCAGTAGCATCTCATTGGAGTGGGAGACCATCATTCCAGCCTTCTGTTACTGTATCCCTGTATTATCCAACTCCACACGAGGACCTGCTTCCATGCATATTTAATACAGTAAGGTATACCTAACGAGCTATCTGAACCTCAGATGTTCTCCACATGGGATGTTCTCTATGTGGGTCGATGTTTCTCCAGAACAGCTTTATTTTCTGCTAATCTATTGTTTTGTGGGAAAAACATAATGTTTTATGAACCCAATATTTGTGAATTATACATAGAGAATGCCATTAACCCATATAACTGGTTTGAGGCACGAGCCAGTGTGTTGGAGTCTCACTTCTGCAGTGTCAGAGGAACTAACTGTTTTAGTTTGAGTTAAATGTAGTGTAGTGGTGGTGATACAGTGTACTGGCATGCTTAAATCTACATAGGGTTTCTTTAGTATCTTTAAAGTCTCTTTTAGTTTCACACTAAGTGTTGCGTTCACGCACTGAAGGTAGGTGAGGAGTCAAACGCAGGAGAGCAGAGATGTCAGTGTAGCGTATATTTTAATAAGGGCAAGTCCAAAAACACGGTACAGTACAATACCCCAAAACAAAGCCCAAGACAATGGGAACTAACAGTTCTCCCCGTAAGGCGCAAAAACACAACGCGTCTTACTATAATAACCACACGCGAAATACACTGAGGAAAGCCTCCACAAGCAACATGAAAATAATCCCGCACAAACCTAAGCGGGGAAACAGGGGTAAATATACATTAAAGCAAATGAAAACCAGGTGTGACAGAACCAAAGACAAAACAAATGGAAAAGGAAACATGGATCGGTGATGGCTGGTAGGCCGGCGACACCGAGCGCCGCCCGAACAAGGAGAGGAACCCCTTTCGGTGGAAGTCGTGACACTAAGACATAAATTACATATATGCCTTGTCTGGGGTTTTTGGAATGCTTTTCAGAGACATATTGCATAATGGTTTGTGGTTGAATATGCAACCGAGGCAGTCTTATAGCAGGTTGTCTGGGGACATATCTTTCCCACGTGTGCATGTGTGAGCATGCGTGTGTGTGTTTTGTATTTCATGGTTTGTTTGTTTTCTTTCGGGGCCTTGAAATATTGTACTTATTTCAGTCTTAAGTGGATTGAGACAGTGAATACGGAAATGTTTGAGTCTGCAAGGATATGTAGGTCAGAGGAGTTCATTGGAGCTACTTAGACTTCTAACCCAGATTGGTTGTGACAGCAGAAGACTGTCACACTGGCTGGGGCCACATGTAATGTAATGGTTATGGCTATTACAATGCTGTCAGGCTAGCAGGCACTGTCTTTCTGAAGAACACGGCTTAATCAGACAAGCCTTTGCCATGACAGAGATCGGAGTTCAGAGTTAGCCTACCAGTCAAGGGATGTTGTTCCGAGTTAATACTGCATGAGTCCCACCCTGTATGGCACCCTATTCCCTATGGACCCTGGTCAAAAGTAGTGCACTATGTAGGGAATAGGGTGCCATTTGGGACTCACTAAGACTCTGAACTATATATAACTGGCAATTATTTGATTATTTTATGAATCTGCCTCCAGGGGACACAGCATGGGAATTGCATTATTCTGCAGTTTAAGAAACCTTTGCAAATATAGTCATATAGCAAATGCTCGCATTTTGGCTGAAAATGTCATCTCTATATGAACTGGTTGGAGACCTGACTTGACATCCTCATAAAACTTGTCTACATGGAGTATATAATGTCCTCTACTTTTATGACGGGCATCAGTATGAGCTGAGGACACAGAGATGAGTATCTCTGTGTTGGGTTTGGTTGAGGAGTCACATTTTAATCCGTTCATGTCTTTGATTGTCTTCTGAACTTAAACGTCTCTGTTTCCCCAGACTGTTGTATGGAAATATAAAAATGCATATACAATTCAAGACTCCTCCAGGTAGATGAGAAAAAAACATCATTTTTCTTCCCTTTGCCATGACAAGGAATCGTCTAAATAGTTTATAGCTGTACAAATCTAACTGGATTCATCAAACTATTACACCACAGTATAATATCACAGTAAAATTATTAATTTTAAGGCTGTATTGTGTTTTAGGTTATTGTCCTGCTGAAAGGTGAATTTGAATTTGTTTCTTAGTGTCTGGTAGAAAGCATACTGAACCATGTTTTCCTCTAGGATTTTTCCTGTGCTTAGCTCCATTCCATTTATTTTTATCCTGAAAAACTCCCCAGTCCTAAACGATTATGAGCATATCCATAACAAGATGCAGCCACCAGCATGCTTGAAAATATGGAGAGTGGTGCTCAGTAATGTGTTGTATTGGATTTACCCCAAACGTAATACTTTGTATTCAGGACCAGAAGATAATTGCTTTGTCACGCTGTCAAATAGGTTAGTATTGTGGAGTAATTATAATGTTGTTGATCCATCCTCAGTTCTCTCCCATCACAGTCATTATACTTCATAACTGTTTTAAAGTCACCATTGGCCTCGTGGTGAAATCCCTGAGCGGTTTCCTTCCTCTCTGGCAACTGAGTTAGGAAGGACGCCTGTATCTTTGTAGTGACTGGGTGTATTGATACACCATCCAAAGTGTAATTAATAACTTCACCATGCTGAAAGGGATATCTGCTTCTTTTTTTGTTTTACCCATCTAGCAATAGGTACCTTTCTTTGCGATGCGTTGGAAAACCTCCCTTAGTCTTTGTGTGGTTGAATCTGTGTTTGAAGTTCACTGCGACTGAGGGACCTTACAGATTATTGTATGTGTGGTGTACAGAGATGAGGTAATTATTCAAAAATCATATTAAACACTATTTTTCACACAGAGTGAGTCCATGCAACTTATTATGTGACTTGATAAGCAAACTTTTACTGCTGGACTTATTTAGGCTTGCCATAACAAAGGGGTTGAATACTTATTGACTCAAGACGTTTCAGCTTCTCCTTTTTAATTAATTTGTAAAAATGGCAGAAAACATAATTCCATGGGGTATTGTGTCAGTGACATAAATTCTCAATTTAATCCATTTCCAATTCATGGTGTAACACAACAAAATACGGCAAAAGTCAAGGGGAGTGAATACTTTCTGAAGGCACTGTATTCCCAATACTAACAGTAAGGCAGGGTGGGGCAGGCCAAATAACTGCATCCCTATATACTCTATCCTCTCTATGAGAATGATTAGAGAGGAAGGTTCAACTGAACAGAGTATTCCTGGTATTCCTGATACCAACGGGCAGGCTGCTGAGTTGAAAAGGCCCCCTGCAGTGGTGGAGGGCCTCTCAGTCTCAGTCTTACCATAGCTGGGCTGCCAGGGGCTACAGGGAGGGAGAGTTTGCAGTCTTAATCCTGGACATTGTTTGCTGGCTGCACGCAGGTCTGGGCACGTTACTTACCTCACAGCAGAGAACCCAGCTGCCAGGGGCCAGGGGTGAGCGAGAGAGAGCGAGAGAGCGAGAGAGAGAGAGAGAGAGAGAGAGAGAGAGAGAGAGAGAGAGAGAGAGAGAGAGAGAGAGAGAGGGAGAGAGAGAGAGAGAGAGAGAAAGAGAGAGAGAGAGAGAGAGAGAGAGGGAGAGAGAGAGAAAGAGAGAGAGACCAGCGCTGGGCCGGGTAAGGAGAATGTAATCTCCAGATTAGGGGCCAAAACGAATTCCTGCTGCCAGACTGACCTTGTCTGGGAGCCAGTGAAATTGGTGGACGACATGAGGGTTGGAGTGTTGAACTGAGGCTGAACCCTGTGTGGTTGGATGGTCGGAGTGTTGAGCTGCGCGCTTTCTCTTTCTAGGTTCACAGCCTGATACCCTGAATCACACTGAATTGGTGGTCTTATTAGGAATGAAACAAAGATAGTGAACCCTGCATGGTCGGAGGGACTGAGTGTTGAGCTGAGAAAACCCTGCATGGCAGAGGGGTCTGAGTGTTGAGCTGAGAAAACCCTGCATGGCAGAGGGGTCTGAGTGCTGAGCTGAGAAAACCCTGCATGGCGGGAGGGTCTGAGTGTTGAGCTGAGAAAACCCTGCATGGCGGGAGGGTCTGAGTGTTGAGCTGAGAAAACCCTGCATGGCGGGAGGGTCTGAGTGTTGAGCTGAGAAAACCCTGCATGCCAGAGGGGTCTGAGTGCTGAGCTGAGAAAACCCTGCATGGCAGAGGGGTCTGAGTGTTGAGCTGAGAAAACCCTGCATGGCAGAGGGGTCTGAGTGTTGAGCTGAGAAAACCCTGCATGGCAGAGGGGTCTGAGTGCTGAGCTGAGAAAACCCTGCATGGCGGGAGGGTCTGAGTGTTGAGCTGAGAAAACCCTGCATGGCGGGAGGGTCTGAGTGTTGAGCTGAGAAAACCCTGCATGGCGGGAGGGTCTGAGTGTTGAGCTGAGAAAACCCTGCATGCCAGAGGGGTCTGAGTGCTGAGCTGAGAAAACCCTGCATGGCAGAGGGGTCTGAGTGCTGAGCTGAGAAAACCCTGCATGGCGGGAGGGTCTGAGTGTTGAGCTGAGAAAACCCTGCATGGCGGGAGGGTCTGAGTGTTGAGCTGAGAAAACCCTGCATGCCAGAGGGGTCTGAGTGCTGAGCTGAGAAAACCCTGCATGGCAGAGGGGTCTGCTTGTTGAGCTGAGAAAACCCTGCATGGCAGAGGGGTCTGAGTGTTGAGCTGAGAAAACCCTGCATGGCAGATGGGTCTGAGTGTTGAGCTGAGACAGCCCTGCATGCCAGAGGAGTCTGAGTGTTGAGCTGAGAAAACCCTGCATGGTAGGAGGGTCTGAGTATTGAGCTGAGACAGCCCTGAGTGTTGAGCGGCGTGTTTTCTCTAACTAGGTTCACAGCCTGATACCCTGAATCACACTGAATTGGTGGTCATATTAGGAATGAAGCAAAGGCAGTTTGTCAACAGCCTGCTTTCGTGTAGCGATCATTTCTCTATTACTATACGGAGGTGGAGCTGTAGAGGTGGAGGAAGAGAAGGAGGCATTGATAATTCAAATGTAAATGCATTTTAGAGTGATTTCTGCCTGAGATTGATTTAATGAACAGAGGCGAGGAGCGCCTGGTCTCCTGTTGTGAGGAAACTGACCAGGGTTGTTCTAGGCCTGCACAGTTCATTAAGGCTTTGCTTCAGAGCATTACAGAATAATGACATGAAGTTCCCGTTTCGGCATTTCTATTCATTTGGTTCTTAATTTCACTTAAAAGCCAGAAGTAAAACTCATTATCTCTTTTGCAGAAAGAAAACAATATACTATATAATTTTCAATAAAGATGAAATCAAAAACAAACACATTTGAACTTTTTTTTAAATGTCAACTTAAAGTCCGTTTTTTTCAGCTCTAAGAGTCCTGTTTGTCTGAAGGACAGAGAGAAATTAGTTAAATTCCCCCTGTGTTAATATGACATTCTTTTGACCATACAATGTCACCTGGAGGCTTCAGGTAATCACTTAACCGACTGAAACTCTGAGTATGGTGCTTTTTCATCACAGTCTGTCAGTTGTCATAGAAATCTACAAAGAGTCACAAGCAGGGGGCAATTTGAGGGGGAAATAGCATCTACATCAAACACTGGGCTAACACAAGACTGTGACACATTGAAATGACAGCAGGTAGCCCTGGTATTGATCTGTAACCTGGTAAATCTAGCTACCCAAACCTACAAACCACTTATATTGTGTGTTTCTTACTCATGTTGTTTCTTTCTTAATATAATATACACATACTATAATGTTGTATCATGACACTATTTTATATAGTCTGTTTGACTGGGAAGTATTTCAGTATTAAGTCGAGATGGAAATATATAGGATGTATAGGCTACGGTGTGTGTTCACTGCAAAGTTTGGGAAATCGATTAAGACACTACTACATAAAACAAGTAACAAAACAAATGATTATTTTTATTTAACTCTAAAGCACCAGTCTGTTCCAGCCAATTGAGTTAGAATGTGGAGTTAAGACAGTTTTACTTATGTTTCTTTATGTGGGAATTTGAAGAAGCCTTTTATGGTAATAATGTTTGGTTCATGCTATATCACAGAAACATTGCATCAAATGTTTCTCTCTTTTTCTTTAATGTCTAAATTCTCAAAGCTCTGACATGCTTTACCATCACAAAAGTAGACTTTTCTGCCAGTGTGACATTTTCTGCCTGAGGAAGTTTGTACAAAGACATAATGTCTTTCTTTTGGGAAGAAAAAAAACATAACAAAAACAACATGAAGACAGAGTAAGGAGCAGGACAGAACACATTTAGAAGAATAATGTCCAAGCATTTGTCGCCGAACTCATGGTGTGTGACCATTATTGCCCAGGACAACATTGCCTCCTGTTTGGAAGAAATATAATATCCTTAACCTTATGCATCTATCAACTAGTCTCAAGGAGTTTGGCGAAAATGGCACGATATAGCCACAAATGCACCGTATGCATTCCCCACATAGTTTGCATGATCAATATTTAATGTGACCGCTATTAGACCTCTGATGCTTGGTCTTCTTAATATCACATCGCAACATTTACCCTCTCTGCAATGTGACATTAGAGGATGTAGCAATCCCCCCCCCCATCTCAACTCCTCACCGCTCACAGTCTGATGTGAAAGTCAAGCATAATCTTGCAAATCTCTTCCAGTTTATGCATTTTAAATGAGGGGGGGGGGGGGTGGATGTGGTCTAAATAAGTGCGCTGCTTTTCTTAAGTGATTCCACGTCTAATAGAGGACTAGACATCTGGGAACTGGGCCAGGCCCCCTACTGTGTAGATCCGAGCTGTCACCGGAGCACACTGAGGCCTTGTAAAGCTGTAAATACAATTTTAATGACATCTCTGTCCTCTTTGATGGAGGAAGAACCACAGTCCCCATCAAACAAGACCTTTTTTCTTGGGCTGAAGGATCCCGACAGGGCCAGTTGAAATGCATCTCCCACTACAGTCCCCACCGGCTCAGAGGAGAAGAGGGCACTCTTAGTGAACACTGTATTCTTGATACGTATTAACCAAACCACTGTGGAAATAGAACACCAAACTGCAGTTTAGGTTGTTTCAATAGAGGGGACAGCTGGGTATTATAGATTGGAAATATCCACACATTCAAGGCCCAGATGTTTTAAAATCCTTACAGCCATGAACATTGAGGGATTTCACTGACACATCAGAGAACTGTTGAAACCAATAAGGGGGTATTGACTCATCCACAGGATACCGAATATTGCCCTGAGGACAACCAGAGCATTGAGGAACAAAGACAGACTCTCTGTAAGGCTAATATTAATATTAATCTGGGCTCTCCTCAGAATGTGAGGAATCTGCTCCCTCCAGGGATGAGTTCAGGCTTAGAAGAGATTCCAGCTTACTGATACATCCGTTATCGTAGTCTTTCACTTCATTCTTGGAATCTAATGCTGTCAACTAGGGGCAGCATGTAGCCTAGTGGTTAACAGTTTTGGGCCAGTAACTGAAAGGTTGTGGATCGAATCCCTGAGCTAACAAGGTAAAAATCTGTCGTTCTGCCCCTGAACAAGGCAGGCTTTGAAAATAAGAATTTGTTCCTAACTGACTTGCCGAGTTAAGTATAGGTTAAATTTAAAAACTCAGAGAAGAAAGACCTCAAGATGCAATGGAAATGATATGTAGAGAGTCAAATCTGGAGACAACTTGTTTTCATTTTCTTCACATCACTACCATGGCTTTATTAGCATGTATACGAAAGACCCACATGTTACACAAGTTACACCCTGATATTTTATTTATTTATTTATTTTACCGTTATTTAACTAGGCAAGTCAGTTAAGAACAAATTCTTATTTTCAATGACGGCCTAGGAACAGTGGGTTACAATAATTGGCCAGCCAAATGACCGTGATCACTGTAATAACTATTTGAATAGCAAAAATATATATATATTGTTTTTTTTATTATAATTGTTTCACGCACATTTTCACCTCTCCTCTGCTTCTGACTGTGCTGAATAGACAGTAGCGGTACATGGTTATAAATCACTGGGGAAGCCAAGCCAGGGGAAAAAAGCCATATTACAACCTATGTGTTGTGATGATTGCGTTGTTTTCGCTCTATAACCTGTTAGTTCATATGTCTTACCACTGTGATATATAGGCTTAAGGCCAAGACAGTAAGAAGACACGGCGTGCAGAATACATTCAACCACGGTGTGTTTCATCACAAGACCAGAGAGCAACATCTGTCTGGTGAAGTCCACAAAGCATATTGCATGTGATAAACAGGTACATGACCTACAGCAGGGTCAACCATGTTATTCATGTTTCTGGCATTTTTCGGACTACTAAACAACTATTGATTTAGAACACCAGAGAGTTATCGAGAGAAAACAGGAGCTGCCTCCACTATTCCAGCACCGTTTCATCTTCAACTTTTCATCATCATCAAATCACCTCTGCTTAGTGCAACTAATAGATACCAAAAACAATTTATTTCCAATCAACATAAGCTAAATATAATGTGTCTGTCCATGGTACTGATTTATCTGTGTGTGTGAGTGTGTGTGTGTGCATATGTAGAAAAACATGTTGACTCACCCTACTTAGAAAACTGCCAATGCCATCCTCCTCTCTTTCATGTTGCCGAAATGGTCTATCACTCTGTCATACAGTACACACTTTTAGTTTTTGTTGTCATAGGCTACCTTGATAAAATGCTTGCTGCTAGCCTAACTTCCTCTCATGGGCATTAGTCAGCTAGTTAGCCTTCTACATCTAGCTACATATCCTCTCAAGCCAGAGGCACAATTTATGAATTTATGGTTGGGATCAGAATCGACATTAAAATCGTAGATGTAATCATTGAGCATTACGGATGATTAAGTGAAGCTACAAGTCCAAATCCTTATCTCCACCCATGACTAATTTAGGAAATGGCCCATTTGAGCTAGCTAGCTAGCCACTGGAGGACAACAACACAATGTTTTTTTCTGTCAATGACGTTTGGCTTTTGATGTGATATGACTGGAAAAGCTCATTGTTCTAGCTGTGTTAATGGTGTGAAGCCAAATCCAAACTGGCTTCCCTTGACACATTTTTATTGGTGCGCAAGGACCATTCACAGTTGAGCTCACTCTGTTTAACTCAACGCTGATTGGCTATTATTATATAAATTATTTTATCAAGGGAGGCCAGATGCCCGCTGGCTTCCCTTGCATTCAATGCTATGGGCAGCAACAATATCATACTCCTTTTGACCAGACAGCCTCCGATAGCATCGCTCGGATGCTTTCTCCGGTGAGACATATTTAGCCTCTTCCAAATTCAAGAAACGTTATGAAACACAGAGAGACTAAAGATAATTTATTTTAGACTTTTTTTCTTGGTAAATTTTTGAGGGAAGGCTGGATTCCTTTGGCATCCATGAATACACTCCACTGTGAATAGAACGGGCATCCCCATTCAGGTCAATGATGGCATAATGAGTGGACTGGCGGCCATTTCAAGTGTCCCCATAGGAGCAAAGCAGCAAGTAAAATACAGTGCCTTGCGAAAGTATTCGGCCCCCTTGAACTTTGCGACCTTTTTCCACATTTCAGGCTTCAAACATAAAGATATAAAACTGTATTTTTTTGTGAAGAATCAACAACCAGTGGGACACAATCATGAAGTGGAACGACATTTATTGGATATTTCAAACTTTTTTAACAAATCAAAAACTGAAAAATTGGGCGTGCAAAATTATTCAGCCCCTTTACTTTCAGTGCAGCAAACTCTCTCCAGAAGTTCAGTGAGGATCTCTGAATGATCCAATGTTGACCTAAATGACGATAAATACAATCCACCTGTGTGTAATCAAGTCTCCGTATAAATGCACCTGCACTGTGATAGTCTCAGAGGTCCATTAAAAGCGCAGAGAGCATCATGAAGAACAAGGAACACACCAGGCAGGTCCGAGATACTGTTGTGAAGAAGTTTAAAGCCGGATTTGGATACAAAAAGATTTCCCAAGCTTTAAACATCCCAAGGAGCACTGTGCAAGCGATAATATTGAAATGGAAGGAGTATCAGACCACTGCAAATCTACCAAGACCTGGCCGTCCCTCTAAACTTTCAGCTCATACAAGGAGAAGACTGATCAGAGATGCAGCCAAGAGGCCCATGATCACTCTGGATGAACTGCAGAGATCTACAGCTGAGGTGGGAGACTCTGTCCATAGGACAACAATCAGTCGTATATTGCACAAATCTGGCCTTTATGGAAGAGTGGCAAGAAGAAAGCCATTTCTTAAAGATATCCATAAAAAGTGTCATTTAAAGTTTGCCACAAGCCACCTGGGAGACACACCAAACATGTGGAAGAAGGTGCTCTGGTCAGATGAAACCAAAATTGAACTTTTTGGCAACAATGCAAAATGTTATGTTTGGCGTAAAAGCAACACAACTCATCACCATGAACACACCATCCCCACTGTCAAACATGGTGGTGGCAGCATCATGGTTTGGGCCTGCTTTTCTTCAGCAGGGACAGGGAAGATGGTTAAAATTGATGGGAAGATGGATGGAGCCAAATACAGGACCATTCTGGAAGAAAACCTGATGGAGTCTGCAAAAGACCTGAGACTGGGACGGAGATTTGTCTTCCAACAAGACAATGATCCAAAACATAAAGCAAAATCTACAATGGAATGGTTCAAAAATAAACATATCCAGGTGCTAGAATGGCCAAGTCAAAGTCCAGACCTGAATCCAATCGAGAATCTGTGGAAAGAACTGAAAACTGCTGTTCACAAATGCTCTCCATCCAACCTCACTGAGCTCGAGCTGTTTTGCAAGGAGGAATGGGAAAAAATGTCAGTCTCTTGATGTGCAAAACTGATAGAGACATACCCCAAGCAACTTACAGCTGTAATCGAAGCAAAAGGTGGTGCTACAAAGTATTAACTTAAGGGGGCTGAATAATTTTGCACGCCCAATTTTTCAGTTTTTGATTTGTTAAAAAAGTTTGAAATATCCAATAAATGTCGTTCCACTTCATGATTGTGTCCCACTTGTTGTTGATTCTTCACAAACAAATACAGTTTTATATCTTTTTTTTTGAAGCCTGAAATGTGGCAAAAGGTCGCAAAGTTCAAGGGGGCCGAATACTTTCGCAAGGCACTGTATGTGCTAAAATATGTGCTAAAATATGTGCTGTGATTTGTTGGTTCAACTCAACTGACATTCAAAAAATACATACCATTTCATGTGCCACATCAGTTAACATAATTTGAATGAACATTATAAGTACATCACCATGGAAATTATTGCATCACAATACCAGGCAGCCATTGTGAGTGTCCCAATTAGTTTACCAGTCAAATTGCCAGGGTTAGAAGTTCCAAGCCTGTTCTATTCATCCTAGTGTTATGTGTGCTTCTGCTGCCTTGTGGTCATTCCCCCAATTTTTTAAAAATAAAATAATATTGATAGTTATTTGATTTTAATGACGGTCTTCATCCATAACCATTGGTTACACGGTTATACGGTAATTGTAATTGTAGCCCTAGTAGGTAGTATATGTCCATAGATAATGTGTGTGTTTCTGTTGAAGTCCTCCCTCCACTACCCCAGTTAAAGTGTCCACTGACCAATGCTAGCCTGAAGGCTTCGGTTCTGCCCTTGGTCCCCTCCCTACCTGGCCCTCCCTGTCCCCCCCTACATTACCATGTTATTGGCTCCTGAACACAGATGTTATCCATCTCATTGATCCTTCAAGGTAACATCTTCAAATACATCAAAGGCTACCTTCTAAACAGGAGGAACCATCAAGCCCAATATTTTACATAACCTACAGATATACTTGCCTCCCTAATTATACATTTTCATGAGGTAAAACATGAAAGCTATTCAAATGTCTGGGAAAGTCAAATTTAATCTACCTACTATTATATTGCAAAATATTACAAACCAGACAGAGAGCTTCTTCCAATGGGCACGATGAATGACTATGATATGATTACAACCATATCCAGGTAAATTACAGCATTGCCAAAAGAGCCTATTTCACAGTTGACTGAGAAAGCAAAAAGGTGTGAGCCTGAGCGACAACAAACCAAACTGGCACCCGTAAATTATATTATTTCAGTTCGGCAAACTCCTGTGAGAAAATGGACAAACATCTTTTGATCCTTTGATCACTTTTTGTCTTAATCATTTATAGTCATTGATTCTTATCTTGCTTTTATCTTTCTCCCTGTAGAAATTGAAAAATTACAAAAAGATGAAGGAAAAGAAGAAAAAGAAGAGGAGAAGTTCATCGATGTCGTCATCAACAAGAACATGAAGCTGGGCCAGAAAGTGTTAATACCCGTCAGACAGTTCCCCAAAGTAAGTGCTGCTGGATTTGGCTACATATGTTCAGATCGTACTGTGCAACTGCAAACAAAGAATGGTTTCTATTCAGTTAGCCTCTGTGATGCTTTTTCTTCTCCAAACATCTATTTTACGTTTTTGTAACATTAGTACAAATCACCTTTCATTTTAGAGAACCCCTCCCATTCTTCTGTTAGATGACGTCCCGTCAGCTCGATGACCTTGGTCAATGACGTGTGTTCACATCTCCATGTGCTTGTCACTCTTTCCATACGCTTTCTGTTTGATCCTGAGACGATGACTCACTACGGATGCATGTTTGAGGATGCTATTTCCTGCAGAGATGTCGAGGTTTAAATTGTTCTTGGTCTTTTCATTTCTGGCTAATTGCTTTTGACACCTTGCATGTTTTCTTTGAAAAGACAAACTAGTGGGGAAAATATGCATGTCTATTGAGGACAAAGCAGATATACAGTGGGGCAAAAAAGTATTTAGTCAGCCACCAATTGTGCAAGTTCTCCCACTTAAAAAGATGAGAGAGGCCTGTAATTTTCATCAAAGGTACACTTCAACTATGACAGACAAAATGAGAAAAGAAAATCCAGAAAATCACATTGTAGGATTTTTAATGAATGTATTTGCAAATTATGGTGGAAAATAAGTATTTGGTCACCTACAAACAAGCAAGATTTCTGACTCTCACAGACCTAAAACATCTTCTTTAATAGGCTCCTCTGTCCTCCACTCGTTACCTGTATCAATGGCACCTGTTTGAACTTGTTATCAGTATAAAATACACCTGACCACAACCTCAAACAGTCACACTCCAAACTCCACTATGGCCAAGACCAAAGAGCTGCTTGGTTTGAAGAAATCAACTGTGGAAGCAATTATTAGGAAATGGAAGACATACAAGACCACTGATAATCTCCCTCGATCTGGGGCTCCACGCAAGATCTCACCCTGTGGGGTCAAAATGATCACAAGAACGGTGAGCAAAAATCCCAGAACCACACGGGGGGACCTAGTGAATGACCTGCAGAGACCTGGGACCAAAGTAACAAAGCCTACTATCAGTAACACACTACGCCGCCAGGGACTCAAATCCTGCAGTGCCAGACGTGTCCCCCTGCTTAAGCCAGTACATGTCCAGGCCCATCTGAAGTTTGCTAGAAGGCATTTGGATGATCCAGAAGAAGATTAGGAGAATGTCATATGGTCAGATGAAACCAAAATATAACTTTTTGGTAAAAACTCAACTCGTCGTGTTTGGAGGACAAAGAATTCTGAGTTGCATCCAAAGAACACCATACCTACTGTGAAGTATAGGGGTGGAAACATCATGCTTTGGGGCTGTTTTTCTGCAAAGGGACCAGGACGACTGATCCGTGTAAAGGAAAGAATGAATGGGGCCATGTATCATGAGATTTTGAGTGAAAACCTCCTTCCATCAGCAAGGGCATTGAAGATTAAATGTGGCTGGGTCTTTCAGCATGACAATGATCCCAAACACACTGCCCGGGCAACAAAGGAGTGGCTTCGTAAGAAGCATTTCATGGTCCTGGAGTGGCCTAGCCAGTCTCCAGATCTCAACCCCATAGAAAATCTTTGGAGGGAGTTGAAAGTCCGTGTTGCCCAGCAACAGCCCCAAAACATCATTGCTCTAGAGGAGATCTGCTTGGAGGAATGGGCCAAAATACCAGCAACAGTGTGTGAAAACCTTGTGAAGACTTACAGAAAACGTTTGACCTCTGTCATTGCCAACGAATGGTATATAACAAAGTATTGAGAAACCTTTGTTATTGACCAAATACTTATTTTCCACCATAATTTGCACATAAATTCATTAAAAATCCTACAATGTGATTTTCTGGATTTTTTTTCTCATTTTGTCTGTCATAGTTGAAGTGTACTTATGATGAAAATTACAGGCCTCTCTCATCTTTTTAAGTGGGAGAACTTGCACAATTGGTGGCTGACTAAATACTTTTTTGCCCCACTGTATAACAATAGTCAATACAGAGTGAAAGAAAAGAGAGAGGGAGAGAAAGAGAGAGAGAGAGCACCTGCGCTTTCCTTTTTTCTCTCTCGCTCCAGCAAATAGAAACAGAGCATCTCAAAGAGCCTCACACCTCTCAGAGTAACCTCCATGTGAAGATGAAACAGCCCATGCTGTTTGAGTGAGAATGCTATGCTCCTCTAGCCATGTGATGAGAGCCCCTCAGCCCTCCGCTCTGAGACAAAGCTCCCAGCATAAGTATCAGCCTTTAATGGCGCCACACGGCAGCTACATGACAGCCGGCTCCCACAGGGACCAGAGCAGGGAGGCTAGTAGGGTGGCGGAGAGGCTAGCATAAACGTGAGATGCCTCACTCAGGTGGTGATGATGTCTTCACTCAGGCTTTCACCTCAGTCCTCTCTGAGAGTGGCTGTAGATGAATGACCTGGCTTTCAGAGGACAGTAAGCTGCAGAAGGTTCAACAATCTGTGTTGACACACTATTCCCTATTTAGTGCACTACTTTTGTCAGTGCAAGATCTACGTCTTCTAGATAACCTGGTGAGAGCTACATTTTGTCCCTTTCTAAAACAATTACAATGACATGTGTAATAAAGGGAGATGTAATGTCATCCATAAAAACGTCTATGTCACATAGGAGTGCAGCTAAACACATTTGCTTGGACAGCTTTGATAAGTGGGGCCGCTAATACGCTGTTTAGAGCCTCAACAAGCCACCGAAGGAAGAAATATTACATTTGTTCAATCTGACAGGTAGCAATGGACTAGAGTGATTGCCCTGACTCCAATGGGTTTTCTCCCTGAACAACAGGCATCACCTTTTGGTTTTCTCCACTGAAGTGGCTCGCTGCGTTTTCCAAAAGCGACCGTTTAGACTCATGTTCAGAGGGCTTAAATCCATCTTCGAAAACACAGCTTTTCTATCAATAGTATGAAACAGGCAAGGACACCATAGGGAAGGTTCCAGATGTTAGGTTTTCTAGGAACAATTTAATTATATTTTATCTATGAAATTGAAGACCGAACACTCTTCAATTGGGCCGCTGGTTAATAACTAGGTTAACCTGGATTATCATATTCACACAGCAGCACAGTTCATTGTCAGCCTAGCGGGTACTCCTGCAATGATGGAGAATGGGTTATGCATGTACAATCGTTCCTCACTTATAAGTTTTGAGATTATGCCGTGACTGTTCGTGGTAGATGCTGGCAAATGTTGGTAAATTGCGTCATTCTGTCATCGCACCACACTATCACAAGGGGGAGTTAGAACTGTGGCACAAATTGACTATCTTTTCATAAATGAATGGAGGTTTGAATGTTTCAGTCCAAGAGTCTCTCTTCTCTGGGGCTAGAGTCCTGCATAAGGCAAAAATAATTCTAGCAAGAAGTCCCGGAGTTGAGAGAGAACTTGGGTAAATACAATTGCGCAATTACACTTGACATGTGGACTGACAATGTTTGAAAAATAGGCGTGGTGGGCATTTGGTTTCTCTCCCTCGAAAACCAGAAAATAAATAGTCTAAATAACAGACTGGCTGTATATACCACAGTGTGAAAGAGTGATATCCCCTCCAAAGTATATACATTGCATTCAGAAAGTTTTCAGACCCCTTGACTTTTCCCATGTTTTGTTACGTTACAGCCTGGTTCTAAAACCTTATTGATAAAAAATATATATAAAAAATCCTCATCAATCTACACACAATACCCCATAATGATTAATTGAAAACAGTTTTTATATAAAAATAAAAATAACAAGTCCGGGCTCTGGCTGGGCCACTCAAGGACATTCAAAGAATTGTCCTGAAGCCACTCCTGTGTTGTCTTGGCTGTGTGCTTAGGGTCGTTGTCCTGTTGGAAGGTTAACCTTCACCCCAGTTTGATGTCCTGAGAGCAGGTTTTCATGAAGGATCTCTCTTGTACTTTGCTCTGTTCATATTTCCCTCAATCCTGACTAGTCTCCCAGTCTCTGCCGCTGAAAAACACCCCACAGCATAAAACCTGCCACCACCATGCTTCACCATAGGGATGGTGCCAGGGTTCCTCCAGACATGATGCTTGGAATTCAGGCCAAAGAGTTCAATCTTGGTTTAATCAGACCAGAGAATCTTGTTTTCTTGGTCTGAGATTCCTTTAGGGGCTTTTTGGCAAACTCCAAGTGGGCTGTCGTGCCTTTTACTAAGGAGTGGCTTCTGTCTGGCCACTCTACCATAAAGGCCTGATTAGTGGCCTTTATGGCCATTACTATCCAAGATGGCGTAGCAGTCAGACGTATTTGTCCTTCGTCTTATCGTGTCCCATGTATATATATATTTTTCTTCGCATATCTTTTTATATTTTTCTAAACCCTTACTTCAAAATAATCCCCTGCAACCCGCCTCACCTAATGTGGTGTGGACCTGCTTTTTCTCTAACGTATTTTTCTTTGCCTCTTACTGGAATCTCTCCAACATAAACTAGCCAGCTAACTAGCCAGCCAACGGTCATCAGCTAACCTCTAGCTCGGAAAGCTCTCGCCAGTTTGTACAACGCGATTCAACCAGTGCATACCAGACCTATTTTTCTCTCCATATCCCCTGATTCCTATCGCTCTGAACCTTCTGACCTTTGCAGCTAACGTCCCCTGAATGCCAGCTGTCTAGAGCACAACGCACTGTTGGCTTACGAGGCCCATCGAATACATTCCGAAGCCACTAGCTAGCAGTCAGCTATCCTTTGCTAACGGTCATCAGCTACCTTTATCTCGGACAATTCTCGCCAGTCTGTACAGCGTGACTCAAACCAGAGCGAGTCGGACTTATTCTTCTCGATATCTCTGGATTCCTACCGCAAGCTCTGAACCTATTTTTTTACATTTTTATTATGATATTTTTTTATTTTTTTTTCCACCTGGAATTATAGCAGCTAACGACTCCTGAACGCAAAGTCGCTAATCTGCGGCCTGCTAGCTATCTAAAGCACATTGGACTGCTGGCTTAAGAGGCCCTTCCGACATATTTCTTCGGCCACTATATATATTTTGCCAATTGGCCTGGTTTACCACACGGAGCCCTGCTGATCCGTACGCTGATGTAACTGCACGACTGGGCCACAGCAGACTTCCCTCCATCGCGTCATCCCTCTAAGGCCTTTCTGTTAGCCTGCTAGCCCCGTGCCGCTAGCTGCCTGAAGCCACGCACTGGAGTTGTATGATCACCCGGCTACGCATGCCTTTCTCTAACGTCACCATGCCGTGTCGATTGCTGTTCTGGTTTGTAACTATTGTTTTATTTCACTGTAGAGCCTCTAGCACTGCTCAACACGCCTCGGCTAACAATTTAGTTCCACCCCCCACACACGCAGTGACATCACCTGGTTGAATTGCTATTTCTAGAGACAATATCTCTTTCATTATCACTATATGCACAGGTTTACCCCCACTGTATTCACATCCTACTATACCTTTGTCTGTACATTATGCCTTGAATATATTCTACCGTGCGCAGAAATCTGCTCCTTTTACTCTCTGTTCTGAACGTACTAGGCGTCCAGTTCCGTTAGCCTTCAGCTGTACCCTTATCCTACTCCTCCTCTGTTCCTCTGGTGATGTAGAGGTTAATCCAGGCCCCGCAGTGTCTACCTCCACTCCCACCCCCCAGGCTCTCTCATTTGTTGACTTCTGCAACCGTCAAAGTCTTGGTTTCATGCATGTTAACATTAGAAGCCTCCTCCCTAAGTTTGTTTTATTCACTGCCCTAGCACACTCCACCAATCTGGATGTCCTAGCTGTGTCTGAATCCTGGCTTAGGAAGACCACCAAAAACCTTGAAATTTCCATTCCTAACTATAACATTTTCCGCCAAGATAGAACTTGCAATTTACTGCAAAGATAACCTGCAGAGTTCTGTCTTACTATCCAGGTCTGTACCCAAACAATTTGAGCTTCTACTTCTAAAAATTAACCTTTCCAGAAACAAGTCTCTCACCGTTGCCGCTTGCTATAGACCACCCTCTGCCCCCAGCTGTGCCCTCAACACCATATGTGATTTGATTGCCCCATATCTATCTTCTGAGCTTGTGCTGCTAGGTGACCTAAACTGGGACATGATTAACACCCTAGCCATCCTACAATCTAAGCTTGATGCCCTCAATCTCACACAACTTATCAATGAACCTACCAGATATAACCCCAAATCCGTAAACACGGGCACCCTCATAGATATCATCCTAACCAACCTGCCCTCCAAATACACCTCTGCTGTTTTCAACCAAGATCTCAGCGATCGCTGCCTCATTGCCTGCATCCGTAATGGGTCTGCGAGCAAACGACCACCCCTCATCACTGTCAAACGCTCCCTAAAACACTTCTGCGAGCAGGCCTTTCTAATCGACCTGGCCCGGGTATCCTGGAATGACATTGACCTCATCCCGACAGTAGAGGATGCCTGGTTATTCTTTAAAAGTGCCTTCCTCACCATCTTAAATAGGCATGCCCCATTCAAAAAATGTAGAACCAGGAATAGATATAGCCCTTGGTTCAGTCCAGACCTGTCTGCCCTTGACCAGCACAAAAACATCCTGTGGCGTTCTGCATTAGCATCGATATGCAACTTTTCAGGGAAGTTAGGAACAAATATACACAGGCAGTTAGGAAAGCTAAGGCTAGCTTTTTTAAACAGAAATTTGCAACCTGCAGTACAAACTCAAAAAGGTTCTGGGACACTGTAAAATCCATGGAGAATAAGAGCACCTCATCCTAGCTACCCACTGCTCTGAGGCTAGGAAACACTGTTACAACCGACAAATCCACTATAATTGAGAATTTCGATAAGCATTTCTCTACGACTGGCCATGCTTTCCACCTGGCCACCCCTACCTCGGTCAACTGCCCGGCACCCACCACAGAAACCCGCCCAAGCCCCCACCATTTCTCCTTCACCCATATCCAGATAGCTGATGTTCTGCAAGAGCTGCAAAATCTGGACCCCTACAAATCAGCTGGGCTAGACAATCTGGACCCTCTCTTTCTTAAATTATCTGCCGAATATGTTGCAACCTCTATTACTAGCCTGTTCAACCTCTCTTTCGTATCGTCTGAGATTCCCAAAGATTAGAAAGCTGCCGCGGTCATCCCCCTCTTCAAAGGGGGAGACACTCTAGACCCAAACTGGTATAGACCTATATCTATCCTACCCTGCATCTCTAAGGTCTTCGAAAGCCAAGTTAACAAACAGATTACTGACCATTCTGAATCATAACGTACCTTCTCCGCTATGCAATCTGGTTTCCGAGCTGGTCATGGGTGCACCTCAGCCACGCTCAAGCTCCTTAACGATATCTTAACCGCCATGGATAAGAGACATTACTGTGCAGCTGTATTCATCGACCTGGCCAAGGCTTTCGACTCTGTCAATCACCACATTCTTATTGGCAGACTCAACAGCCTTGGTTTCTCAAATGATTTTCTCGCCTGGTTCACCAACTACTTTTCTGATAGAGCTCAGTGTGTCAAATTGGAGGGCCTGTTGTCCGGACCTCTGGCAGTCTCTATGGGGGTGCCACAGGGTTCAATTCTTGGGCCGACTCTCTTCTCTGTATACATCAATGATGTCGCTCTTGCTGCTGGTGATTCTCTGATCCACCTCTACGCAGACGACACCATTCTGTATACTTCTGGCCCTTCTTTGGACACTGTGTTAACTAACCACCAGACGAGTTTCAATGCCATACAACTCTCCTTCCGTGGCCTCCAACTGCTCTTAAACGCAAATAAAACTAAATGCATGCTCTTCAACCGAACATTGCCCGCACCTACCCGCCCATCCAGCATCACTACTCTGGATGGCTCTGACTTAGAATACGTGGATAACTACAAATACATAGGTGTCTGGCTAGACTGTAAACTCTCCTTCCAGACTCATTAAGCATCTCCAATCAAAAATGTAATCTAGAATCGGCTTCCTCTTTCGCAACAAAGCTTCCTTCACTCATGCTGCCAAACATACCCTCGTAAAACTGACCATCCTACCGATCTTTGACTTCGGCGATGTCATCTATAAAATAGCCTCCAACACTCTACTCAGCAAACTGGATGTAGTCTATCACAGTGCCATCCGTTTTGTTACCAAAGCCCCATATACTACCCACCACTGCGACCTGTACGTTCTCATTGGCTGGCCCTCGCTTCATACTCGTCGCCAAACCCACTGGCTACAGGTTATCTACAAGTGTCTGCTAGGTAAAGCCCCGCCCTATCTCAGCTCGCTCGTCACCATAGCAGCACCCACTCGTAGCACATGCTCTAGCAGGTATATCTCACTGGTCACACCCAAAGCCAATTCCTCTTTGGTCGCCTTTCCTTCCAGTTCTCTGCTGCCACTGACTGGAACAAACTGCAAAAATCACTGAAGTTGGAGATTCCCATCTCCCTCACTAGCTTTAAGAACCAGCTGTCAGAGCAGCTCACAGACCACTGCACCTGTTCATAGCCCATCTGTATACAGCCCATCTGTCTACCTCATTCCCATACTGTATTTATTTATTTTACTCTTTTGCACCACAGTATCTCTACTTGCACATCCATCTTTTGCAAATCTACCATTCCAGTGTTTAATTGCCATATTGTAATTACTTCGCCACCATGGCCTATTTATTGCCTTAACTCCCTTATTTGACCTTATTTGCACTCACTGTATATAGACTTTGTTTTCTTTTTTTCTACTGTATTATTGACTGTATGTTTTGTTCATTCCATGTGTAACTCTGTGTTGTTGTATGTGTCGAACTGCTATGCTTTATCTTGGCCAGGTCGCAGTTGCAAATGAGAACTTGTTCTCAACTAGCCTACCTGGTTAAATAAAGGTGAAATAAAAATAAATAAAAAGTGGAGTGCTGCAGAGTTGGTTGTCCTTCTGGAAGGTTCTCCCATCTCAACAGAGGAACTATTGAGCTCTGTCAGAGTGACCATCGGGTTCTTTGTCAACTCTCTGACCAAGGCCCATACCCGATTGCTTAGTTTGGACAGGCGGCCAGCTCTAGGAAGAGCCTTGGTTGTTCCAAACTTTTTCCATTTATGAATGATGTAGGCCACTGTGTTCTTGGGGACCTTCAATGCTGCATACATTGTTTGCTTCCCTTCCCCAGACCTGTGCCCCGACACAATCCTTTCTCTGAGCTCTACGGACAGTTTCTTCGACCTCATGGTTTGGTTTTTGGTCTGACATGCACTGTGAACTGTGGGACTTTATATAGACAGGTGTGTTCCTTTCCCAAACTGTTCTCCAATCAAATCATGTCCAAGCAATCAAGTTTTAGGAACATCTTAAGGACGATCAATGGAAACAGGATGCACCTGAGCTCAATTTCGAATTTCATAGCAAAGTGTCTGAATACTTATGTAAATAAGGTGTTTCTGTTTTTGTTATTTTTAGCAAAAATGTTTTTGCTTTTTCATTATGGGGTATTGTGTATAGATTGGTGAGGATGTTTTATTTTATTTTATACATTTTGGAATATGTCATTAACGTAAGAAAATGTGGAATAAGTCAAGGGGTCTGAATACTTTCCTAGGGCACCTTAAAGGGAGTTTCTGGAACTGAATGAAAGAGATTCCAGTGAGGTAGGGAGGGGAAAGAGATTGCACATATTTTCAAGACCTGAGCTACTTCATTTGTATATGAAATGTACTAGTTTATTTAGGCAATTTAATATATTCGTTTAGGCTTGACTTAATTAGTAGGCTATTTCGCAGAATTAAGCTAAATTTGTCAGCTGAGTGACTCATTTGTGGCTTTGGATCAAAATAAATAAGTACCAACATTCTTTCTCGGAGTCTTTAATAAAGACATGTTTTGACCAAGTTAATCTGCTCATGTTGCGTGTGTTCAATTACTAGTGACACTGTGGTTACAATGAAGGATGTAAACAAAATAAATCAAATAAATCCTATTTGTAATGAATCATCAGATGCGTGTAACCTAATGGACAAAGAAGGGCAAACATGCAATGTATTCAATGCTTAAGTATACTAAAGTTTCATATTACTAACTCAACATCAAAGACCAGATTTTCTCAAACAAAAAATGCATCAACCCCTAAAAATATATTCATTTTTTATAATCCAATAATTCAAAAAAAAAAGTAGCTGTAAACGAGAGGAGAGACTGCATGCTGAAGACAATCAGAAAGAATGTGTCTTTAACCCTGCGTTATAATAGAACTTATTTTGAAAGGCAGGAATGAGTGAGTCACTCAGCCCTATGTTGTTCCTGCTTCTGTTACCTATTTGAGTGTTTGTCTAATATCCTACTGATTCTGTGATCACCAAGTCTCATGCAACCACAAAATGTTGGAAAAAGCAATTTCACAAATCCGTCTGTTTTTAAACTTTGCTATGCTGTATTCACCAGAACAGAGTCTCTGGTATTACTTATACTTTATTTAGTATTGTTTACGCTGTTCCAAACTGGTAGATAAATCATACTGTAATCTAACAGCACCTGTTTGTCATGCAACAAGTATCTCTTGCCCTTTTGACAATGATTTTACATGATGCCTAATTCACATGATATGCCTAAAATACTGATATCCACTAGGATCATAAAAAACAAACGTTTTCCTTTTGATTACTTAATCTACCTACATCATGTTATTTCAAGTTATCCCTTTGGTGCACGTGCAAAGTTATCTGGAGTTGTTGAACGGGAGAGACAAAATGTATTGCAATAAATTTGAATTGACTGAATGATGAGGATGAAGAAGATAGTGATTGAGTTTCGAAACAATAGTGTAAGATAGTGGCATTGGTAGAGAGTCAGGCGGAGAATGGAGTGAAAGTGCACTGTACTTGTAAGTACACAACAATGCTGTTGACCAGGTGGAAGTGTTTTAGCAGCCTTTCTAATTAATTGGATTTTCACATCCATGTCTTTGCATAGCCCACCACATGCACTGTTTCCTAACCACATCTGGATGGGGCGGCAGGGTAGCCTAGTGGTTAGAGCGTTGGACTAGTAACCGGAAGGTTGTGAGTTCAAACCCCCGAGCCGACAAGGTACAAATCTGTCGTTCTGCCCCTGAACAGGCAGTTAACCCACTGTTCCCAGGCCGTCATTGAAAATAAGAATGTGTTCTTAACTGACTTGCCTGGTTAAATAAAGGTAAAAAATTAACTTGTAAGTCGCTCTGGATAAGAGCGTCTGCTAAATGACTTAAATGTAAATGTAATGGATGGATCCAGAACAAATTACTGTGAGAATAAATATCACTGAATGACTGGTCTTGATAAATCAATACTCCGTTTGTGTATTGGGTTAGACTACAATTAGGGTGTGGAAATGTTAGGATTATTTTGCTCTTCACTCAGAGTCACGTAGACCTACTCCCAAGAAAACCAGCAAACCAGGCTGTCGTCTTGTGAAACAGTGGATGTAAAGAATCTAACGAGCTAAAGCATTTACTGCAACTTGAATGTACAATTGTGTAATCTTGCCTTGCAATGCAGCTGAAGTAACATAGCTAGCTAACTATTTACTTGCTTATTGTGTAGTGGAGGATAAAAATAACTATGCCTATGGATGTGTAGCTATCTACAGTATGTAGCCGATCTGTGTATGGACCCTAAAACGTTTGGTATGAACATTAGTTCAGAACCTATCTATTAACCTCAGCTATCACAGTAGTTGTATCAAGCCTATGGATTGTGTTGAATATAATAACTTTATTGTGCCAAGAATGCAAGTCCTATATACATGTACTGTGGTTATTGCCACGCATGAGATCTCCACATTGTAGCCTGTACATTGAATATATTCACTGATCATGTACTCTTCCATGGCAAATAAAGGTGCGGTTCAGATATGAATCGCTGAGACATTTTTTTTTCAGTCATATCAAACTATTTAAATGATGCTGTGTCTGCCTTTGTATTAAAATTATACACTTCAACAGTGTTTACCACTCCTGCTCCTGGGACATCAATGATTACACATTGTAACTATGCAATAGACTAGAAACATGATTGATTTGTAATTCATATATACAGACAAAAAAAATATGCATATCGATCTCCCTTCACCTGCATTAATCTGAGGACACAGGATAGTATTTCTATGAGATATTTAATTTCGCCCAGTGGAGAATGTTAAACACTTTATTGAAAGAAGTTCATTATCCAGGTGTTATAAATACACAAATGCATTATAATTATGATATTTGTAATATTATAAATACAAGTTCAATCTGTACTTCAGTGCACATATGGTGTTGTGCATAAAACAAGGAAGAAAGACGAGGTGGGGAGAGAGGTGTAGAAGACAGAAAGGTAAAGAGGTGAGGTGGCGATGAAGGGACTGGCTTCCTCTCTCACATCAAAGCATACATGCAGACTAGTGACAAATGGATAGAGAGAGAGAGCATGATGAAGCCTTGTTTCCCAGATTCCATGTACAACAAGATAGGCAGAGATGGAGAAAAATAACACAGAACACTTTAATTACTCCTGGTTGTCACTTTTGCCAGCAATAAAGCTTCCACGGCCTGTTCCTCAGACAGTGAACATCTGGCAATATCTACATTTTCGAACCCTTGGTCAGCTCGCTCTCTGAAAATAAAGAAAACAGCTTATTATTTTATAGATATGAAAACAATAACTGAGATATGACCGTTAAATCTCAAGCAGCAGATGTCATTTTTATGATATGCCAATACAGCCCAGTGCTGCTTACCTGAGATGCCATCTTCATCGGTGTCCGTTTTGACTTCCTTTGTGTTGGAAAAAAGTTGCTTTCAGAACAATTATTTTTGATTGAATATAAAAAAGGTTTTGCTCTCGACAAAAAGACATAAATGTACCAAATCAAATCAAAGTTTATTTGTCACGTGCGCCGAATACAACAGGTGTAGACCTTACAGTGAAATGCATATAACAATTTGTCGGTGGATAACGACTCCTTCAGACAAACGTGCTACCATATCCTGCCAGCACGCCCACAAGGGAGCCACTTAGAGCAGAATGATGACGCGTGGAAGAGGGAAATGAATGAGATTGGAACAGCAATTTGTTGCAAGTTTAGGAGGAGAGCTAATAGCTGAACAGCAGCCTATTCAACCTACTAAAGAATAGTCTAAACGCAGAGCTAGGTGTGAAAACCCCCACTCCTATCGCAGACCAGATTTGCCCTAACGACCAAGGGGTAGCTTGCTACTCAATGTAATAAAGTAATGACTTTTCAAATAAGTTACCAAATAAGTTACACGTTATGTTGGCTGACAATTTGTTAGCTACGCTGTCCTTACGAACCACATAGCATATCATTACAGCAGCATGTACCAGTATGTTAGCTAGCTATCTAACGTTAGTAGTTAATCAAACCTGCCAGTATATTAACTATAGGCTGTCTAACTACCCAATGTTTATTGACTTGATTATTCTCCTCATTCTTAGCTTAGCTAAATGGTATAGTTGTTGTGCTTTCTCAATGGACATTCGGGTGCTTTCGTAAATTAGTTCTGGCTATCTATAGGCTGGACAATAGAACGAGTCAAAATTCAACCAAGTCCAAAAAACGACTGGAACACTAACGCGAGCCCATAGCAAATTAATGTAATCGACAGTTCGCAGAACCTGTTTTGACTGGAGTGATGCTTAGAATTCCATTAAAAATATATATATTTTTAATTTACCACTACAATCTGTTCGTCGGACGAAACTTGTGAAGAAAGTAAACATCTGCACCTTGATTGTCCCAACTGTGCTTATGGCTGCGTAATGAAAAAGTAGGGAATAAAAAATTGGACTATTTCTGGTCTAACAATTGATGACAGTTGAGCTCGCTGCCCAGACTTACATCATAACAAAGGGGAGATTCTCCTGATTAAAATGGTGCCCTTGTAACTGTTTTGCTTCCGTCCCTCTTCTCGCACCTATCTTGGCTTGAACCAGGGACCCTCTGCACACATAGACAACAGCCACCCTCGAAGCATCGTTACCCATCGCTCCACAAAAGCCACGGCCCTTGCAGAGCAAGGGGAACAACTACTTCGAGGTCTCAGAGCGAGTGAAATCACAGATTGAAATGCTATTATCGCGCACCCTGCTAACTAGCTTGCCATTTCACACCGGTTCCACCCGACTTGAAACAAATCTAAATATACACATTGCGAGATATTTGGAGAAATACACAGACATGCCTATATTTCCCCAATAGGAAACAATGGGAAGAACGCAGAGTTCCAATATTATTTTTGTTGTTTACATTTTATTGCTTACATTTTAACTATAAAACAATGTGAGCAGGTCTCATTGCCAACAATAGCGAAGCAGGCATTGTGACGTTGAACAATAAACTGGGAATAGAACGTTCGGAAGGCGAGTTGGTGCCACTGTGCTAAATAGAACTAATAGAGGCTGGCAGGGAGAAAAATGCACTAAAATAAGGCCTGTTTTTTTGTGATTACTTCAAAACGACGGCAAACAGCTGGGAAATATGGTCATATTATGAAACTGGCCTCCACGGTATATGCAAATGAACTAGTTTTTATCAGAAAAGAACGTTGTTAAAAATGTTATGTGTCCAGCCTACTATCTACATGGATTTCAGAGCACTCTCATCTGAGTGTACCAGAGCACAAAATAATTACTTTACGAGCGCGCAACACCCGTTGAATATGGCCGGTGTCAGTAAACGCCGGAAAAAAAAGCGCAATTAAGTTGTTTCCAGCAGCACATTTGCAGTCACCAATGCTCTGATTAACACGAAAACTTTACTCGCCCAAGCAAATTGGTCAGAGTGGTCTCATTTGTGTCTGGAAGTAGCTAGCCAACGTTAGCTTGGGTGCTTGATACTTATTTTACACCAAAATTTGCAAATAAATTCCTTAAAAATCCTACAATGTGATTTTCTGAAATTTTTTCTTCTAATTTTGTCTGTCATAGTTGAAGTGTACCTATGATGAAAATTACAGACCTCTCTCATCATTTTAAGTGGGAGAACTTGCACAATTGGTGGCTGACTAAATACTTTTTTTGCCCCACTGTATCTGACAATGTTTCTAACTAGACTATCTTACCTGTATACAGAGACAGGTGTTTTCTTCATCTCCTTAGCTGTCATACTATAATTCCACTGATTTTAAACCTCGGTCCTCCAGAAAGTGGAGAGCAACACTTATGCAGTTCTATTACGCGATATATATATATATATATATATATATATATATATATAAAAAAAGCTGTGTTAGACAGGATTACCTATACATGCTGACCAGCTCAAATAGACAGATGCATGGCAGACCAATCCAAACTCATCTCTTGGCATGTCCAGCCCACTCATTATCTCAGCCAATCATGGCTAGTGGGAAGGTTGCTGACTTTTTCTGTGGCTAAACCAACTAGGCTCGTAATTTAACCATTTTATTTATATTTACAGATGGCATACACGTTTGTTATTAATGCACATGAAAGTTCACATGTTCCAGAATGCATTTCTGCCAAAAAACGCATTTAGATTTAAAAAAGGTTTGCATTCAAATGTCTCTCCTGTGCAGTAGTGACGCATGACAAACGCCACATTTCCTGAAACAAGTCACAATTTACAAATAAATGATAATCTGTTCTAACAAAAAACATCTCTAGTACAGCTAATATTGAAAACAGTCAAATGCATTTGTGAATTTAATCGTTTTAGCCGCCATGTTGTGGTTTATTAATTGTTTAATTATTCAAGGCTCCCTTTCTATTTTGTTTTATAGCTGAAATACATGACTAATTAAAGACATGGATGTCTTGTATGCTGTGTGATGACATGCACAAAGGAATGAATGACTGAGTGATATACTGTATATTGAAGTAGTATGTTATGCCAATAAGTCAGTTAGGCTAAAACAGCTACGGTAAACAGGACTTTTAGGCCTCCAGATCCATGTTATTTTAATAACTTAGCTCCTCAAAGATGCCCTTTGGTGATCCATCTAGCATTAATGGCAACAATGGCTGACAGTAAAATCTATTACGGCATGCATTTCAACGTGCCATCCCATTCCGCAGCACCTAGCAAGCTGTGCTGCAGTATGACACAACTTTTAAAGGAAGTGCCACTTCCTTTAGAAGGAAGTGTTTGCTTGTTATTATACCAATTTGCAACTGGAAAACAAGAGCATCTAGAAAACAGTAATCCCTTGTAGTTGTTTTACAGTATTAGTGTTGCGGTGAGATTGGTTTAGAATTGATTTATGTGTAAGCGAAGAGAAGACTGCAGCCCACATCACTGCACGCGCCACCAAAATGTTCCCCTTTTGTCATTTTAAGACTCGCGCACATCTCACCAAATGTGGATCTAGCGTTCCTCTGCCGATCCTTCAGTGCACTGTGTTTAAGGGACCACCCGCTGTAGACTTCTCACTGACATCATTTTTCATTTGACTCTACATGTAAAATCGGTGCACACTTGGTTTGCAAAGCAGGTCTCTTTGCTGATCTGATTAACACGTTTTTGTTTGCTACATGATTCCATGTGTGTTATTTCATCATTTTGATGGCTTTGCTATTATTCTACAACGTAGAGAAAAAGTACAAATAAAGAAAAAACCTTGAATAAATAGGTGTTCTAAAACCTTTGACCGGTAGTGTACGTGCACCTCGTCATACATATTTTTGTATAAGTCACCACAGGCCATTAGAAAGGTGTAAGGAGCTCCCCTGGTACATTTCTAGTTTAGGGTGTGTTTCTGTTGCTCTGTTGTTTTTGTCTTCTCTGTGTCTGTGTTTCTATATCTCTGTATCACTACTTGTCACTGTCTGTGTCCCTGTATCTTTGTGTCTGTCTCTGTCTGTCTCTCCTCTCTCCTGTGTCTGACTCTGCGTCTCTCCCCTCCTCTGTCTCTCTTTGTCTCTATCTCTTCCCTCTGCTGTGTCTTTCTGTGTGTCTGTCTCTCCTCTCTCCTGTGTGTCTCTGTCTCTGTGTCTCTCCCCTCTTTGTCTCTCCTCTCCTAGAAAACGGCCACAATGATTTATTTTTCTGCTGTTGGCTCGGTCTGTCCTGCTGTCTTCAGCAGAATCGCTGCACGCTGGCTTTTTCTGAACACACCTCTCCTCTCGCAGTGCAATACACACAAACTCTCTCTCTCTCTCTCTCTCTCTCTCTCTCTCTCTAGCACAGCACAGGCTAGCAGAACAGTAATACATTCAGGAAATGATGAAAAGACGTTAGATGCTGGTCCGCCCCAACCCCCTATGTAGCTGTGATTAATCATAGATCCGTTCCTACTGTTTGGTGTCCTCTGACTTTTTCTTAATCACTGAACCCGCTATCACTGAACCTGCTATCTCCGTCCCCTGCCAGTTTCCAAATAGGTTATTTGGCTGTCCCCATAGGAGAACCCTTTTTGGTTCCAGGTAGAAACCTTTTTTGCTCCAGGTAGAACTCTGTTGGGTTCAATGTAGAACTCTCTGTGGAAAGGGTTCTACATGGAACCCCAAAGAGTTCTACATGGAACTGAAAGGGTTTTTACCTGGAACCAAAATGGGTTCTACTATGGGGACAGCCAAAGAACCCTTTTAGGTTCTAGATAGCACCTTTTCTTCTAAGAGTGTAGTGTGTGTGTGTGTGTGTGTGTGTGTGTGTGTGTGTGTGTGTGTGTGTGTGTGTGTGTGTGTGTGTGTGTGTGTGTGTGTGTGTGTGTGTGTGTGTGTGTGTGTGTGTGTGTGTGTGTGTGTGTGTGTATTGCACTGCGAGAGGAGAGGTGTATTTTTGAATTTTTGCAATTCATTCCAGTCATTGGCAGCCGAGAACTGGAAGGAGAGGTGGCCGAAGAAGGTGTTGGCTTTGAGGATGAACAGTCAAATATACCTGCTGGAGCGTGTGTTGCTATGGTGACCAGTGAGCTGAGATAAGGCGGAGCTTTACCTAGCAAAGACTTATAGATGACCTGGAGCTAGTGGGTTTGGCGACGAATATGTAGCGAGGACCAGCCAACGAGAGCATACAGGTCGCAGTGGCGGGTAGTATATGGGGCTTTGGTGACTAAACGGATGGCACTGTGATAGACTGCATCCAATTTGCTGAGTAGAGTGTTGGAGGCTATTTTGTAAATGACATTGCCGAAGTCGAGGATCGGTAGGATAGTCAGTTTTACGAGGGTATGTTTGGCAGCATGAGTGAAGGAGGCTTTTTTTTGCGAAATAGGAAGCCGATTCTAGATTTCATTTTGGATTGGAGATGCTTAATGTGAATCTGGAAGGAGAGTTTACAGTCTAGCCAGACACCTAGGTATTTACAGTTGCCCACATAAGTCAGAGCCGTCCAGAGTAGTGATGCATGTGTGTGTGTAACCAAAATTAAAGCAGTGGTTCTAGCCAACACATGATTAAGATGCGACTGTTCAGCTCTCATGTGGGCCATCACTATCAGTGCCAAGTTATCACAGTCCTTTCCTAGTCCCCATCCAGACAGTAATGGACCCACACTGCAGAAGTTTAGGACCGGGTTCAGATGACTGTTGTTGTTGAGGTAAACAGATTAGAGATATAAAATGCTGATAGCTCTGTTAATGACCACAGGCCCCAGTCAGACTATGGTTACGTCCCATTACATCCATTTCCCTTTATAGTGCACTACTTTCTGGTCAAAAGTAGCACACTATAAAGGGAATATGGGTGCCATTTGGGATGCAGACTCTTTTATATCTAATTCCAAACACCCATTGAAGAATGGCCAGACTTATATGTCCTGTAAAACAGAATGGTGAACACAGAATGTGGGTTAGAGGTTTTAGTTTGCATTAGTAAAGACAGGGTGATGTCAAGATTAAATCCCTGACATTTAGACGCCTTAAACAGATTAGATCCCAGGCAAATATCTTTGATCTGTCTGTAAATAGCTAGGCTTTCATAAAAGCACCAAATCAACAGCATCCCATAGCGCAGCACCAAAACAGCATGTGATATGCTGCCTGACTGTTATCGTCCTGTTATTTGTCTGAATAAAATGACCGCTTTTACGGAATGGTCATTGTTCTACATATTTAACTTTTTCATGCTTGACCGTTGTTTACAATACATGATGTATCCCCCCCCCCCCCCCTGGATATAACAGGCGCAAACTTTCCCACCAGTTCAAATTCATACTGATGTAAACCTGGCTATTAGGAAACATAATGGACTTCCAGATACCATTGGCACCTTTTCCGGAGCCTCACCATCTGCAGACATCATCCTATGTACAATTGTAATGAGTGTAATTTACCTGGTGTTAGCATACGCGAAGGCCTGTGTACGAGAGCACTAGTGAAACTGACAATATAGGGCCATATGGCCTGAGTTCACCTGAGTGCACTGCCTGCGACTGATCATTGCAATGTCCGTTACTGACCATTGCAACGACAGTTATTGACTATGGCAACTACAGTTAATGACCATGGCAACGACAGTTACTGTTGTGAGAGAATAACAGGCAGGAGACATAAGAGCCATAGGTGAGGTGTAGAACAAAATAGGGCTGTTTTTTTTGTCTCTCCTGTCTGCTAATTAATGACCCAGGGAGATGTAGGAGACAGCTGTATAACTCACTGTTAAAGGGAGAGAGATGGTGAGCAGAATAGCTCTGTACTCTGTACCCTCTATCTCTCTGTCTACCTGCTGTCTCTCTCTCTCTCTACCTGCTATCTCTCTCTCTCTCTACCTGCTATCTCTCTCTCTCTCTCTCTCTCTCTCTCTCTCTCTCTCTCTCTCTCTCTTTTCTCTCTCGCTCCTCTGTTTTTCTATCCATCTAATCTCTCTGTTTTGGTCTTTGCATGACCTTAAACAGGGTCACTCAACAGTCAACAGCTATATGAAAATAGCAAGGGTACTCTATGTGCCTTTTGCAGAGCATTTATACAGTGGTAACATAGACATAGAATGGCAAAATGGGGTATTGTATAAAACTTGAATAGTTGAATAGAAAAATGTTGTACTATATGAACCTGACTGCTCATACGCTTAGAATCCTAATTTCACATAATGCTGTTATAATTGGAAGGATTATGTATGTTAGTTGTCTAAGACAGAAATGCTGTTCTGCATCCCAAATGGCACCTTTTTCCCTATATAGTGCACTACGTTTAACCTTATGGGCCCTGGTCAAAAGTAGTGCACCATATAGAGAATAGGGTGCCGTTTAAAAGAAAACAAATGACATTTTTATTTGTCACATGCGCTGAATACAACAGGTGAAATGCTTACTTACAAACCAGTAAATTACTTAACCAACAATGCAGTTAAACAAAATGGAGTTAAGTAAATATTTACTAAAAAACTAAAGTAAAAAATGGAATAGAAAGTAACACAATACAATAGCAATAATAAGGTTATATACATGGGGTACCGGTACTGAGTCAATGTGCGGGGGTACAGGTTAGTCGAGGTCATTTGTATGTGGTTAGGGGGTAGAGTGACTATACATGAAGAATAAACAGCGAGTAGCAGCTGTGTAAAAACAGTGAAGTTGGGGGGGGGGGGGGGGGTCAATGTAAATAGTCCGGGTGGCCATTTGATTAATTGTTCAGCAGTCTTATGGCTTGGGGGTAGAAGCTGTTAAGGAGCCTTTTGGACCAAGACTTGGCACTCCGATACATGTGGGTCGCACACCTGGATATGGTTGAAATAGCAGTGTTACGGAGACTCAGTGCTACTATAAAAGATGTCAAATAAAATAGGGATCAGTAAAACATTTTACTCTTGTCAAATGCTTGTCAAATGCTAACCATCCTTGCTTGGTTTTTGTACTATTTTTTCAACCTGACCATCCACACTCTGAGCCTCCTCATTTCACATAATGCTGTTATAATTGTAAGGATTATGTGTGTTGGTTGTCAAAGGCAGAAAGATTGCAGTCAGAGTGCAGTATAACTGCAGGATGCTGCAAATACCGCATTCAAAATATATATATATTTTTTTACTGCAGTCATTTTGGAGTGTAACTCCACTGCAGTTATACTGACTTATTCTTTCATTTCTGAAATCCAAAATACCAGTCGGCTGCAGTTACTGCAATATTACTTCAGTTTCAAAACTGCAATCTTTTTTTTTGTACGAGAAATGGCATCCTTTTCCCTATATAGTGCACTACGTTTGACCATATGGCCCTGGTCAAAAGTAGTGCACTATATATGGAATAGGGTCTCATTTGGTATATACACCTGGACATGGTTGAGATAACAGTTTTATGGAGACACCCGTGCTACTAGGAAGATAGTTCTCATGTCAACCCAAATACGGATTACTTACATGTACTCTTGTCAATTGCTACACTCCTTGTTTATATTTAGTCAAAAGCAGACTGTTTGAACCGAAATGTGATTGACATACAACTGTCTTTGTCTTTATCTCATCAGGACAGTTACTCATTAAGCTTCTCTGCTTGTGTTTCTGTTTTAGTTTAACTTTGTGGGCAAACTGCTGGGTCCACGCGGGAACTCACTAAAGAGACTGCAGGAAGACACGCTCACTAAGATGTCCATTCTGGGGAAAGGATCAATGAGAGACAAAGAGAAGGTAACAGCCAAGTCTTTCTCTCCTTCTCTCTAACAGTCAAACATTCCTCTTTCTCCCTCTCTGTCTAGTAAAACCCAAGTCCTCTTCTCTTTCTCTCACTCTCTGTCTCTCTATCTCTCTCTTGTTTGTTTCGGATAAATTGAGGCAGACACCCTCAGTGGAAAGGCATCAATAACCAGCTGAGTTATTGCGGACATGTTCTGTCTTGTTGTGTCTGTGACAGTCTTTCTCCGCCAGTCAGTTTGTCATCATGGCTGATTTGTGACATCGATGATCTTCGGTGTCATACGCAAACGTTCCGTTAGATTGTTGTGATCGATTCTCTCTCTGACGGCACAAACTCTGGAACACCTGCTGAACAGATCTGTCATGGAGATGTGCTGAGCTCAGCAGGTTTCAAAACACACACGGACGCATGCACGCGCACACACAGCTCACACACGCAGCTCGGCATGCTTGACACACCTCCTCCACTACCTCACCAGGGAGATCTGGGATCTGTGATTGACAGTTTGCTCCAGATCCAGCATGCACCTTTACTTTCATAGTTTCATAAAACGATGCGCCCGAAAAGAGCCTTTTGTTGTGCTATTTGTTTCAGTCTTCTTGCAGTGAGAGGCCTGTATAATACATGATGTTTTCTATCATTAAGAGACGTAATTCTAGAATCTAATTCTAATTGTGTGGATACAGCTGTGTTCTTATAGCTGCCCCGCTGCAAGCCAGTTGGAGATGGATACAATCTCAGCTTCAGTGTATGCTTTATGGCTACGTGTAGAATTCTCATAGAATTCCTCCAAGATCTGCCCAAGATTTGTCATCGTCAGTTACACAGAGTGTCAGGGAAAGGATCAAAGGAATGGCCACAGAAGCAACAGGCTGTATAAGGCTTTTCTCTTCTCCTTCTTCCTGCTCTTCCTTTGCTTCTGAGTGTGGAGCTGATGGCACCCCTGACATCCCTGCACTGTCACCATACTCTTTTAGCCAATATGACATAGAAGCATTCAGAGTCTCTGTCCTGAAGTTGCTTTATTATACGTTCCTTGGGCTGGGTGACGTTTAGGGTTGGTGTTATGGAAACGAAGGCTAGTGGAGCTTTAAAATGGATGATGAAATCACATGTTGTTGTTGAATTGGGCTTCCCTGTCCTCTGTCAGTCCTCTCAGTCTGCAAAGAGTCCCTACAATACACTGCATCCATGCTGTTGCTGTTGTGGCATCCTCCTATTGTTCAGCATGCATAAGAACGCGTCATCTGCAACAACTAACAGCATATACATGTCATGCTCTGAACCAAACTGTCTTTCCTATGGCGTTCCTATGGACTCTCATGTTGTTGTCTCAGGCTCTGTGCCTCTTTGTGCCTCTGTTTCTGGGAAGAGAATGGCTGTTTGATAACCAGATTCCCAGTGAGGAATATAAACAGATTCTCTATGAGGAATGTCAACAGAGGGGAGATGCTTGGAGGAGATAGAGGAGGTGACAGCTGTAATCTCCTGCCATGGCCTGCTGAGCACATATAGGAAGACAGTGTGTGTGTGTGTGTGTGTGTGTGTGTGTGTGTGTGTGTGTGTGTGCGTGCGTGCGTGCGTGCGTGCCATTGATGTCTGTTCGGCAGATCCATCAGTAGAGTATGCACAGAGGAGCCTCTTCCTCGTAAAACACAGATTTATGGGGGAAATTAGCATCTCATCAACATACCACAGGTTTAAAACAAGGTTATTTATAATTACATGACAGACTCTGCCTTGCATGATGCTTCTAGAGGACAGAATGTGTGTGAGTTGCAAGATTCCACTTGAGGAAGGGAGTTCTCAATAGCTAGCAGCATAGAGGAACACCACTAGAGAAGAGGTGAGCAGGATTTTGTTCTACTAGACAAGTCAGTTAATTAAGAACACATTCTTATTTACAATGCTTGCCTACTTGTAATGGCCCCCCGGCCTAACCCTCCCCTAACGCCGGACAACGCTGGGCCAGTTGTGCACCGCCCTATGGGACTCCCAATCATGATTGGTTGTGATACAGCCCGGGCTCGAACCCGGGTCTGTAGTGACACCTCTAGCACTGCCTTAGACCGCTGCACCACTCGGGAGATGTTGTCGGCTGTGCTGTAGTTTTACTTAGGGTTTGCTGTCCTATTTTGGCCCTTCATTTACATATGGCCTCTTTCTGTCTGGATGAGATGGCCCATTGAGATCTATTTTGGTTGGGTCCTATTTACACTATACTATGTAATGTATTACATTTACAGTATAGAGTGGTGCACTCCTTTATGGCATTAGAGGTTTGATCAGTATTGTGATTGTATTACAATTAGGGCTGTCAAACTGTAAAAAAAAATGTAATTAAGTTAATCGCAGGATTTGCTGTGTTTAATCTCGAATAAACACAACTTCTGAATTTGCTCAAATTGAGCAGTAATTTCAGATTTTTTTATTAAAAAAACATTACAAGAATATTGACGTCTTGATTTTGTCCAAAGTAACAGTTAGCAAAATCTGTTAAATTGATAAAGCACAGATTCTTTAACCTCAATGTCATCCGCCAGTTGTTTTTAGCTGTACAGATTGTTTGGACTGTTCAGTATATTCTGAATGCTTTCCGACAATGCGATCACAATAATAAAAAATGTGTGCACTTACATTTTTAAAAGTGAACTAGAGTTCACTGATTAACTCCGACAGCCCTAAATATAGTACGTTTTAATTCAATAATCAAGTCAAACAGATTTGCTGGATCAGTCTTGCTGATCCTGTGTGGATTAAATAAACTGTGAGGTGTAATTGAGGTGACATTATAATAGGCCAAGTTAAAGCACGTTCTGACAACTTCTGGTGTAAAAAGGGTTTCATAAATACATTTGATTGTTTTTTGTTCCACCAGGAGGAAGAGCTACGGAAGAGCGGAGAGGCCAAATATCAGCACCTGAACGAGGACCTCCATGTCCTCATAGAAGTGTTCGCTCCCCCTGCAGAGGCCTACAACAGGATGGGTCACGCACTGGAGGAGATCAAGAAGTTCCTCATACCTGTACGTACTGACACCTAGACACACATTACTGTTACCCTGTCCTCTTTTATTTTATCCAACATATGAACAAAATATATCAGCTAGCTAGTCAATCAATCAATCAATCAATCAATCAATCAAATGTATTTATAAAGCCCTTTTTACATCAGCGGAGGTCACAAAGTGCTGTCCAGAAACACAGCCTAAAGCCCCAAACAGATAGCAATGCAGGTGTACATCAGCTACTCTGCTTCTTTTGTGAAACGTGATTATACTCTGTGTCAGTGTCTGCATTGAACACCCAGATAGTAGAGTAAAGGTTATACAGGAAGTAGCAAGTGGCAGAATTCTGGTCCAGTCCAGTCACAATCCCTCTGCTTCTACAAGCTGGCCAGCTGAAGTAGTTGAACCACTATCCCACTCTGTCTGATTGGATGCACGTCCCTCTGAGGGAAGGGAAGTCATGGGGATAACTGACTAAGCTGAATAAGAGAGTAACACAGTCAGACAGGAAGCACTCAGCACAGCCGGACCCTCTCTGGGACGCCCATACATCACGTTTATTTACTCTTACTCCATGTATTATGGATGTGACTGATCTGTCCCATGCTATTATGGAAGAATAGTATGATCTCTCCATCCCATGTTGATATGTTTGATTGTTTCACTCCGAGCCATGATGATTTATTTCCGGTCATGAATGTGACGTCTTTAAATTTCCCTCACAAGCACACAGAGATGTGTTGATATGGAGGAGACACAAGACAATCGTCTCCATGGCAGCATGATTAAACGCTGATTTCCATATTAATTGCTACGTTCCATTGAGTGGTGAATACAACTGTGTGTGATGATAAAGCACACACACAGAGAGAGAGAGAGACGATTGTGTGTGACGATAAAAAGCCAAATGGGGTTCCTGGGTTTTATCAACGGGGGATCAGGAGTGTGTTGCTCTGCCTGAGGAGCAGCGGTCACAGCAGCATCATGACACGCATGAGCGCATGCACACACACACACACACACGCACACACACACACACACACACACACACACACACACACACACACACACACACACACACACACACACACACACACACACACACACACACACACACACACACACACACACACACACACACACACTGCTTGGTCACAGAAGCACTGTATAGTACATTAATTAGACATTCCTACAGGGCTGTAACCCTGGAGATAAAGGACGCCGTTTAATATGCTGTAATTAAAAGGGTATGTGTGTTTGTTTGTGTGTGTGTGCAGGATTACAATGATGAGATCCGACAGGCGCAGCTGCAGGAGCTGACGTACCTGAATGGTGGCTCAGAGGATGCCAAGGTGCCAGCGGTGAGGGGCAAGCTGCCTGCAGCACGGGGTAGAGGGACACCTGCCCCAGGACCCATCAGGTACCTACTGCCAACGTGTATGTGTGTGTGGGGGGGGGTACACCATCTGACCCAAATGATACACAATACAACTTTGAGAACTATTGACATTCAAAGACATGTTTGTATGCATCTTTCCTGCTGTATTCTCTTTATGACGTAACTCCCCAGATGACTTAGGATAATACTGAAATAGTCATCTCCATTATAATACTTTAAAGTACGCACGCTGTGTGGCTCTCAAGCGTTCTATTCAATGCAAAGTATATTTGTGTGTATAAAAGGAAACATCAGATGAAGAGATAAACCAGGTCACAGAGAAGGGATGTGTGTATGTTAGTGTGTGTGTCGATGTTTGTATTGCTCTGAAAGGGATTATAATTGGATCTGTTTTAAATTAGACAGTAAATAGCATTTAGCATGCCTAATGTAGGTGAGAGAAGAAAGAACAACTAGAGGCAGTGTGGTGGACAGTAAGTCAGATGCATAAACCATATACTCACTACTGATAATGTGATTATGTCTGAATTGCAGAGGTATCATGCTGACAGTCTACTGGTCCACTTAAGTTCTGGTCAAAACAGTGCACTACATAGAGTGATATTTGAGACCTTACCTATAATTTCCTGCTTGTCCTGTGTGGTAGGAGTCGAGGAGGTGTGCCCCCTCCCCACGCAGCTGTCCCCCGTGGAGCAGCACCGAGAGGGGCACCCCCTAGCCGGGTACCATCCGCCCGAGGGAGGGGTGTGCCAGCACAGAGAACACGAGGGGCTCCCCCGCGGAGACCACCGCCTCCCGTAGTACAAGACACATATGGGGATTATGTGAGTATTTACACAGTAAGAGGGAAACGTGTTCATGCATGTACGCTGGTACACACACACACACACACACACACACACACACACACACACACACACACACACACACACACACACACACACACACACACACACACACACACACACACACACACACACACACTGTGTCTGCATACAGGTACATCCTCCTAGTATTATCAAAACTGAGAAGGGATTTTACTGGTAGCTGCTATGGTAATCTTGGCATGCTAGTTTACCTGTTGTTTCTGGAGGGAGCCCATATGAACAGCTGGCAGTGATAGAATATATTAACTCCAGAGTCAGACCCTTTGGACACATGCCAAGGAGGACTCCCTCCTTCCGTCTACCTCCCACCTTACTGTCACATCAGGTCCTCAGGGACGCTGCACCAACCCAGCATATATAGTAGAGAGGATGACGGGAGGAGAGGAGGGGTAGGAAAGGACTAGTAGTCCATAGCTAATCACATCTGACAGGTTTATATGGAGGTCTGCAGTTAGAATGGGTGGAGGTCGTAGAGAATGACTGGTAAAGAGCTTCGGCTGGGCCATCTGCTTCACATCATTGTCACAGTGGTAAACTGGCTCCACAGACAGACAGACACACACCTGCACCTGGGGATCCGGGAGAGAGAGCACTGCAGACATCTGGCTGATGATAAATCTTCACCATATCACTGTGAATTACAGACTGAATGAGCTCCACTACTCTCCATCATTGTAGAGGGTTGGTAGCACACACAACTACTGTTCTGTTGTTGTCACCATTGAGTGATGCTAACAAATAGTTTTTTGTAGTTTTCTATTAAATTACTGCTGAGGAGGAGATGCATTTCTTGCTCATACTTGATGCCTCATTCTTCCAGTTTTTACCTCGTCTACAGACAGTCTGGCTCAGCCAAAGGGCTTGAAGCCATGTTCTGTTTATCCAGCATGTTTTTTAGAGAAGTTAACATGACAATATATCACCTACTGCTGGTGTCCCCAATTACATTCAGCCGCGGGCCGATTTTTTCTTGAGTGGAAGGTCGGGGGGCCGGAACATAGTTATAAATTATTTGTAGACTGCAGACTGACCTCAAGAAGCCCAAACAGATATAGTATTTGACAAAAACAGAATCATTTCTAACATTGTGATATGATCACATATCATATATACCTCTCAATTTATTAGGGAAATGCGTGTCACCTAACAAGGACAATATCTAGATACATGGGCTCCGATACGATACAGGAACAATACTTTTAGTTTGAAATGATTCGATGCAATTTGTTAACATTAGCATACTACATCTAGCTACATGTTAAACTTCCATCCTCTCAGGCCAGGAGTACAAAGTATGAATTTATGGTTGGATCAAAATTGCCGTTATAATCATTGGCTAGTACGGAGAATTAAGTAAAACCAGATGTATGAAAAATCCTTAGCGCCATCCACGGCCAATTTAGGACACTTTTAGCTAGCTTGCCACTGGAGGACAACAACACAATGAGATGCAACAATTCAAGTTGTTTATGTTAGTTACATATTGCTCTCAATGTGATAGGAGTGAAGCCAAACACAAACTGGCTTCCCATTAAACTTTTTTTTGGTATGCCAGGATCATTCATAGTTGATCTCCCTCAGTTTATCTCAACGCTGATTGGCTATTATTTGAAGCTTTTTTTTATCAAGGGAGGCCAAATGCTCGCTGGCTTCCCTTGCGTTCAATGGTACGGGCGGCAAAAATATCATACTCTTTTTGACCAGATAGATGGCCTACACATACAGACAGAGGGACCCTGTTTTGCTCGCTCCGATGCATTCTCCGGTGAGATACAAAAATAATGCTGAAGGTGACACGCAGATGTAGCCTACGAATATTAAAACAGGGAAGGGGTAGGCCTACCTCTCATTGGTGCGAGCAGCTGCTTCTCCCGCACTGTGCACACAATTATCTGACTTGTAGATCAATGTCATACTCGGTTACATACACAAAGTTCGATAGGCTGAAGGAGAGGATGAATCGATTCAATCAGAACAGATTGAATAAGGCAGAAACAGATAAAATTTGTAAAAAACTTTAGTGAACTGGCGATTTGTAACATTTTAATATGGTTCTCTTACCAATGCATGCTTCATTTGGATCAATTTGGGCTACCGGGTGGGCAAATAAATTCACCCGTGGACCGAATTTGGTCCGTGGGCCACCTATTGGGGAACCCTGACCTACTGTATTGAGCATTCTGGAGTTAGGATGTTTTTGTTTTGGTTATTCAATTATTTTCAGAATTCAGTGGATTTACTGTGCCTCTCTCTATTATCAGTGATTTGATAATAACAGTAAGTAGCGATATCAGATTATTGGCGAATCTAATTTGTATAAAACTAAATTATGAATGAGATTATTTGCCTAGCAGTCTGATTACACAATACAGTAATTGCATCCAAATCTCATTCCAGATATTTCATAGGGCACACAAACACACTCGTGCAAGCACAAACACACACACACTCACAAGGCCATAAGGAACCTGTTACTGACCTGCCTTTCAGCCCATTGGCCAGTAATAGGATTGTGGTTATTCTGCCTGTTACCCATCTCTTAACATTCACTAGGAATCAGAAATACTTGTCATTTCAATTTGGGCTGATAATGAGAAAGGTGTGGATAAAGAATTGTACGATCCCCATTAGCTGTAGCAAAAGCAGCAGCTACTCCTCCTAGGGTCCACACAAAACATGAAAAATGACATAATACAGAACATCATTAGACAAGAACAGCTCAAGGACAGAACTACATACATTTTTAAAAAGGCACACGTAGTCTAAATAAAGTTGAAGTCGGAGGTTTACATACACCTTAGCCAAATACATTTAAACTCAGTTTTTCACAATTCCTGACATTTAATCCTTGTAAAAAAATTCCCTGTCTTAGGTCATTGAGGATCACCACTTTATTTTAAGAATTTGAAATGTCAGAATAATAGTAGAGAGAATGATTTATTTCAGCTTTTATTTCTTTCATCACATTCCCAGTGGGTCAGAAGTTTACAAACACTCAATTAGGATTTGGTAGCATTGCTTTTAAATTGTTTAACTTGGGTCAAATGTTTTGGGTAGCCTTCCACAATAAATTGGGTGAATTTTGGCCCATTCCTCCTGACAGAGCTGGTGTGAGTCAGGTTTGTAGGCCTCCTTGCTCGCACACACTTTTTCAGTTCGGCCCACACATTTTCTATGGGATTGAGGTCAGGGATTTGTGATGGCCACTCCAATACCTTGACTTAAAGCCATTTTGCCACAACTTTGGAAGTATGCTTGGGGTCATTGTCCATTTGGAAGACTAATTTGCGACCAAGCTTTAGCTTTGTGACTGATGTCTTGAGATGTTGCTTCAGTATATCCACATAATTGTCCGTCCTCATGATGCCATCTATTTTGTGCAGTGCACCAGTCCCTCCTGCAGCAAAGCACCTCCACAACATGATGCTGCCACCCCCGTGCTTCACGGTTGAGATGGCTTTTTTTAACCGCGGTTTTGGAGCAGTGGCTTCTTCCTTGCTGAGCGGCGTTTCAGGTATAGGACTGGTTTTACTGTGGATTTAGATACTTTTGTACCTGTTTCCTCCAGCATCTTCACAAGGTCCTTTGCTCACTATCACAAAAATAACAACGAGAATAAACGCAACAGTCCTGTAAGGTGCAACCACTACACAGAAATTATCTACCCACAAAAACCATGTGGGGAAAAGCTACCTAAGTATGGTTCCCAATCAGAGACAACAATAAGACAGCTGTCCCTGACTGAGAACCATACCCGGCCAAAACAAAGAAATACAAAAACATAGAAAAAACAACATAGAATGCCCACCCAAATCACACCCTGACCAAACCAAAATAGAGACATAAAAGCTCTAAGGTTAGGGTGTGACACAAAGAGGCACTGAGTTTGAAGGTAGGCCTTGAAATACATCCACAGGTACACCTCCAATTGACTCAAATGAGGTCAATTAGCCTATCAGAAGCTTCTAAAGCCATGACATCCTTTTCCGGAATTTTCCAAGCTGTTTAAAGGCACAGTCAACTTAGTGTATGTAAACTTCTGACCGACTGGAATTGTAATACAGTGAATTTAAGTAAAATAATCTGTCTGTAAACAATTGTTGGAAAAATTACTTGTCATGCACAAAGTGGGTGTCCTAACCGACTTGCCAAAACTATAGTTTGTTAACTATATAGTTTGACTCCAACCAAAGTGTATGTAAATTTCCAACTTCAACTGTATCAATGTATGCAAACAAATATGGGAGAGGCGTTGTGCCACGAGGTGTTTCTTTATCTGTTATTTGAGGTTTGCTGTTAATTTGAGCAATATGAGATGGAAGGAAGTTCCATGCAATAAGGGCCCTATATAATACTGTACGTTTTCTTGAATTTGTTCTGGATTTGGGGACTAATGAAAAGACCCATAGTGGCATGTCTGGTGGGATAAGTGTGTGTGTCAGAACTGTGTGTAAGTTGACTATGCAAACAATTTGGGATTTTCAACTCAATGATGTTTCTTACAAAAAGAAGACGTGATGCAGTCAGTCTCTCCTCAACTCTGACTGTAGATTGCTTTGTGGGTTTCTATTTTTAGTTTGGTCAGGGTGTGATGTGAGTGGGTATTCTATGTTGTAGGTCTAGGTTATCTTTTTTTATGTGTTTGGCCTGGTATGGTTCTCAATCAGAGGCAGCTGTCTATCATTGTCTCTGATTGAGAGCCATACTTAGGTAGCCTGTTTTCCCATTTTGAGGTGTGGGTGATTATTTTCTGTTTAGTGTTTTTGTTGCACCTTGCAGAACTGTTAGTTTATCGGTTTGTTGGTTTTGTTCCAGTATTCATCTTTATTAAAAGTCATTATGAATACGTACCACGCTGCACTTTGGTCCTCTTCTCCTTCTCCCAACGACAATCGCTACAAGACTGGCATGCATAGTATTTATATCAGCCCTCTGATTACAATGAAGAGCAAAACTGTTATGTTCTCTAGTAGAATGTCCTGGCTGCTATACTATCCTGTTATGTTCTCTAGTAGAATGTCCTGGCTGCTATACTATCCTGTTATGTTCTCTAGTAGAATGTCCTGGCTGCTATACTATCCTGTTATGTTCTCTAGTAGAATGTCCTGGCTGCTATACTATCCTGTTATGTTCTCTAGTAGAATGTCCTGGCTGCTATACTATCCTGTTATGTTCTCTAGTAGAATGTCCTGGCTGCTATACTATCCTGTTATGTTCTCTAGTAGAATGTCCTGGCTGCTATACTATCCTGTTATGTTCTCTAGTAGAATGTCCTGGCTGCTATACTATCCTGTTATGTTCTCTAGTAGAATGTCCCGGCTGCTATACTATCCTGTTATGTTCTCTAGTAGAATGTCCTGGCTGCTATACTATCCTGTTATGTTCTCTAGTAGAATGTCCTGGCTGCTATACTATCCTGTTATGTTCTCTAGTAGAATGTCCCGGCTGCTATACTATCCTGTTATGTTCTCTAGTAGAATGTCCTGGCTGCTATACTATCCTGTTATGTTCTCTAGTAGAATGTCCTGGCTGCTATACTATCCTGTTATGTTCTCTAGTAGAATGTCCTGGCTGCTATACTATCCTGTTATGTTCTCTAGTAGAATGTCCTGGCTGCTATACTATCCTGTTATGTTCTCTAGTAGAATGTCCTGGCTGCTATACTATCCTGTTATGTTCTCTAGTAGAATGTCCTGGCTGCTATACTATCCTGTTATGTTCTCTAGTAGAATGTCCCGGCTGCTATACTATCCTGTTATGTTCTCTAGTAGAATGTCCTGGCTGCTATACTATCCTGTTATGTTCTCTAGTAGAATGTCCTGGCTGCTATACTATCCTGTTATGTTCTCTAGTAGAATGTCCTGGCTGCTATACTATCCTGTTATGTTCTCTAGTAGAATGTCCCGGCTGCTATACTATCCTGTTATGTTCTCTAGTAGAATGTCCTGGCTGCTATACTATCCTGTTATGTTCTCTAGTAGAATGTCCTGGCTGCTATACTATCCTGTTATGTTCTCTAGTAGAATGTCCTGGCTGCTATACTATCCTGTTATGTTCTCTAGTAGAATGTCCCGGCTGCTATACTATCCTGTTATGTTCTCTAGTAGAATGTCCTGGCTGCTATACTATCCTGTTATGTTCTCTAGTAGAATGTCCTGGCTGCTATACTATCCTGTTATGTTCTCTAGTAGAATGTCCCGGCTGCTATACTATCCTGTTATGTTCTCTAGTAGAATGTCCCGGCTGCTATACTATCCTGTTATGTTCTCTAGTAGAATGTCCCGGCTGCTATACTATCCTGTTATGTTCTCTAGTAGAATGTCCCGGCTGCTATACTATCCTGTTATGTTCTCTAGTAGAATGTCCTGGCTGCTATACTATCCTGTTATGTTCTCTAGTAGAATGTCCTGGCTGCTATACTATCCTGTTATGTTCTCTAGTAGAATGTCCTGGCTGCTATACTATCCTGTTATGTTCTCTAGTAGAATGTCCTGGCTGCTATACTATCCTGTTATGTTCTCTAGTAGAATGACCCGGCTGCTATACTATCCTGTTATGTTCTCTAGTAGAATGTCCTGGCTGCTATACTATCCTGTTATGTTCTCTAGTAGAATGTCCTGGCTGCTATACTATCCTGTTATGTTCTCTAGTAGAATGTCCTGGCTGCTATACTATCCTGTTATGTTCTCTAGTAGAATGTCCTGGCTGCCAATTTGTAAGTCGCTCTGGATAAGAGCGTCTGCTAAATGACTTAAATGTAAATGTAAATGCAAAACGTTCCGCTGTGTTCTGGGACAGCTGCAGCTTAACTAGGTCTTTCCTTGCAGCACTGGACCACACGACTGGACAATAATCAAGATTAGACAAAACTGGAGCCTTCAGAACATGCTTTTTGGAGTGTGGTGTCAAAAAATCAGAGCATCTCTTTATTACGGCCAGACCTCTCTCCATCTTTACAACCATTGAATATATATGTTTTGACCATGATAGTTTACAATCTAAGGTAACGACAAGTAATTTAGTCTCCTCAACTTGGTCAACAGCCACACCATTCATTACCAATTTCAGCTGAGGTCTAGCACTTAAAGGAATGATTTGTATCAAATGCAATGCTCTTAGTTTTAGAGATGTTCAGGACCGGTTTATTACTGGCCACCCATTCCAACACAGACTGCAAGTCTTTGTTAAGGGTTTCAGTGACATCATTAGCTGTGGTTGCTGATGCATATATGGTTGAATCATCAGCATACATGGACACACATGCTTTGTTTAATACCAGTGCAGGTCATTGGTAAAAATATAAAAGAGTAGAGGGCCTATTTCATACCATCCTTACTTCCTGTCCATGCAGTGTGGTGCAGGCCTTGGTCGCATCACATGCCTCGGACTTAAACACATGAGTTCCATCAGAGCCGGAGAGTGTCTGCATTCAATTCCTTGTTAAAATTGTGCACTATATATGTGATAGGGGCTTTTTGGGACTTAAGTAGTGTGTCATGTTAAGCAGACAAACACTTACAGTGCCTTCAAAAAGTATTCACACCCCTTGACGTTTTCCACATTTCCAAATTGTATTGTGTTACAGCCTGATAATCGGCCATATGCACGACTCTCTGTAGTGCCTTGTGGTCGAATGCCAAACAGTTGCCATACCAAGCGTTGATGTAACCAGTCCAGATGCTCTGAATGGTGCAGATGTAGAACTTCTTGAGGATCTGAGGACCAATGCTGAATCTTTACAGCCTCCTGAGGGGGAAGAGGTGTTGTCGTGCCCCATATACAACTGTGTTGATGTGTGTGGACCATGACAGTTCTTTAGTGATGTGGACACTGAGGAACTTGAAGCTCTCAACCTGTTCCACAATACACCCAGTCACTACAAAGATACAGGCGTCCGTCCTAACTCAGTTACCGGAGAGGAAGGAAACTGCTCAGGGATTTCCCCATGAGGGAATCCCCATAAATTACAGAGTGAAACATGCATCCTGTTTGCAATAAGGCACTAAGGTAATACTGCCAAAGTTAAGTTAACTTTTTGTCCTGAATGCAAAGTGTTATATTTGGGGCCAATCCAACTCAACACATCACTGAGTCCAACTCTTCCTATTTTCGAGCATGGTGGGGCCTGCGTAATGTTATGGGTATGCTTGTCGGTCGGCAGAGACTAGGGAGGTTTTTTTTGGATACAAATCCTAAAGGAAAACTTGGTTCAGTCTGCTTTCCAACAGACACTGGAAGACAAATTCACCTTTCAGCAGGGCAATAACCTGAAACACAAGGCCAACACTGGAGTTGCTTACCAAAACAACATTGAATGTTCCTGTGGCCTAGTCACAGTTTTAACTTAAATTGGCTTGAAAATCTATAGCAAGACTTGAAATGACTGTCTCGCAATGATCAACAACCAACTTGACGAAGCTTGAAGAATTTTTAAAAGAATAATGGGAAAATATTGTACAATCAAGGTGTGTAAAGTTCTTAGAGACTTACCCAGAAAGACTCACAGGTATACGTGTATTGACTCAGGGGGTTGATTACTTATCTAATCAAGATATATTAGTGTTTTATTTTCCATTCTTAAAAAAAAACACAAAAAATTAATTCTTCCACTTTGTGTAGATCATTAGACAAAAAAATGACAATGAAATATATTTTAATCCCACTTTGTAACACAACAAAATGTGGAAAAAGTGACTACTTTCTGAAGGCGCTGTACAACCAACAGAATGGCTAAAAACCACATCTGGTAGAATAAGATAAACAAACAGCATGATCCTTTTGGGTGGTGAAGGGCAGAGCAGTGTGTGTGTGTGTGTGTGTGTGTGTGTGTGTGTGTGTGTGTGTGTGTGTGTGTGTGTGTGTGTGTGTGTGTGTTGCGCAATACAAGTGGGTTAGTCTTGTTTATGATAATTCCCCCAGACTATTCTCCTCTATGCTGTATGTTAGGAGCCAGGGTGTGTGCGTGTGTTTGAAGCTAGAGTACACCCTTCATGCTGACACTGTAAAGACAAGACAAGTGTGATATTGTAGCTGACAACAGTATAATGCTCCTGAATACAGTATAATGTGTATAAGAACAGGTTACATACAATACAAACATTATATTGCTCCATGAAAAGGTTTATCACTTTGCAATGGCTTTATTCTCTGGATTGGTGACAGTGATTTTCATAACATAATGTCGTGGGCAGAGCATGCACGCTTTCCTTACAAAGCACACCAAAAACATGTTTCAAAAGTAGACATTTCTGTAAACAGATGGCTGTGACATAATGATCATGAGAAAAAGTTGTTCATGCAGGTAGGGTAGGGTATTCATTTGAGCCAGTTCACGACAGCAGGAAAATGTTAATTATTATGTTGATTATAATTCATTTACATTTTTGTTGGGGTTTAAACATTTTTTTTTAAGGGAAAATCGAGTCTGATATTTGGAAATGGGAAATTAGTCTTTTTAAACCTCATATACACTACAAGTTTAACATTTCCTGCAACAGGGTGATCAATTTAAGATCCTACATCTGTACTGTATAGCTTAACCATAACATTTATTTGTTTTTAAATATACAATGAGTGTACAAAACATCTTTCTATGACGTAGACTGACCAGGTGAATCCAGGTGAAAGCTATGATCCTGTAATGGCTGTTGGAAGGAGAGGACCAAGGTGCAGCATGGTATGTGTCCATATTTATTTAATGAACACAGAAATAACAAAAATAACAAAGAGAACGACCGAAACAGTTCTAGCTGGTGCAGACACACAACAGAAAACAATCACTCACCACTCAAAATAGGAAAACAGGCTACCTAAGTATGGTTCTCAATCAGAGACAACTGCCTCTGATTGGGAACCATACCAGGCCAAACACATAGAGATATAACACATATAACACCAAACATAGAATGCCCATGCCAACTCACGCCCCAACCAAACTAAAAGGGCGGCTCTGGCAGCTCCTGACAGTCGGCCAGCTCTGGTAGCTCCTGACAGTCTGGCGGCTCTGGCAGCTCCTGACAGACGGGCGGCTCTGGCAGCTCCTGACAGACGGGCGGCTCTGGCAGCTCCTGACAGACGGGCGGCTCTGGCAGCTCCTGACAGACGGGCGGCTCTGGCAGCTCCTGACAGTCGGCCGGCTCTGGTAGCTCCTGACAGTCTGGCGGCTCTGGCTGCTCCAGACAGGAGGGAGAACCTGGAGCCGCCACTCATCTTTCGTTGCCTCCAGCTCTGCCTTGGGGCTGCGATATTCCCCAGCCTGTTCCCAGGGTCCCTTGCCGTCCAATATCTCCTCCCAAGTCCAGGAGTCCAGAACCCTCTGCTCCTGGTTACCATGCTGCTTGGTCCTTTCTTGGTGGGTGATTCTGTAATGACTGTTGGAAGGAGAGGACCACGCTGCACCTTGGTCCTCTCCTTCCAACAGCCGGTACAGATCCCTTATTGATCTTAACTTTATTTCAATCAGTATAGATGAAGGGGAGGAGACAGAAGGATTTTTAAGCCTTGAGAGAATTATTTTATTTTTCATTTATTTACATTTTTTAATTAACCTTTATTTAACAAGGCAAGTCAGTTAAGAACAAATTCTTATTTACAATGACGGCCTACACCAGCCAATCCCGGACGACGCTGGGACAATTGTGCGCCGCCCTATAGGAATCCCAATCACAGTCGGTTGTGATACAGCCTGGATTCAAACCAAGGGTGTCTGTAGTGACACCTCTTGCACTGAGATGCAGTGCCTTAGACTGCTGCGCCATTCGGGAGCCCAAAATGAGACATGAGTTTTGTATGTGTGTCATTCAAAGGGTGAATGGGCAAGACAAAAGATTTAAGTGCCTTTGAACGGGGTATGGTAGTCGGTGCTATGCGCAACGGTTTGAGTTTGACAAGAACTGCAACACTGCTGGGTTTTTCACACTCAACAGTTTCCTTTGTGGGTCCACCACCCAAAGGACATTCAGACAACTTGACACAACTGTGGGAAGCATTGGAGTCAACATGGGCCAGCATCCCTGTGGAACACTTTTGACGCCTTGCCCTGACGAATTAAGGCTGTTCTGAGGGCAAAAGGGGGGAAAGGGGGGTGCGGCTCAATATTAGAAAAGTGTTCCTAATATTTTGTACACTCATTGTAGGTTCAACGTGGCATAAATCCCACTTGAAATGACGATGAACATAATGGGTGTATAATGTCTAACTCTCATGGAGATGCTATGGCGGTGTGAGACTCCAAACCTCCCCTCTGTATTTCAGCAGCATCCTTTCCTATCTGTTCCTCTGATCCAGTGGGTGTATTGTAGAGCACAGTAAAGCGTCTGTGATACTGTTGTTGGAACATGCAGTTCCAGAGCCTCTGTTAGTCTCTTTGGCCTATGAGGGCAACCCTTATCTCTTAACAACATGCATCTCAGCCCTCCTCTGGCATACAAATGAAAGACTCACTTAGGAGCTGTTTCTCTGCTCTCGCCCTCTCGCTCTCTCGATTTGCTTTCTCTGTCTGCTGTCTCTATCTCTGTCTTCTCTCTTCTGCTCCCTTTCTCTTCTGTCTGCTCCCCTCTGTCTCTGTCCACTCTCTTCTGCTCCGTTTCTCTTCTGTCTGCTCCCCTCTGTCTCTGTCCTCTCTCTTCTGCTCCCTTTGTCTTCTGTCTGCTCCCCTCTGTCTCTGTCCTCTCTCTTCTGCTCCCTTTCTCTTCTGTCTGCTCCCCTCTGTCTCTGCTCCATCCATCCCTTTCTGACACGTTAATCCTGTTTGAACTTGGAAATGGAGCCATCTTGTATTAGTGCTGTTTGTGTGTATGCCCTCATTTCTCCCTCAAGCACATTTCATTCAGACTGCTAGTTACTGAGATGTGCTATCAGTGCTTTGCAAGAGGTGAAACAAAAGTATGTGACTACCATTACCAATCACAATCAAGTTTCTGACTGAAAAGCCGTTCAAATTTGCCAAAGGCCCATCTCTCTAAAGAAAAGTCCAGCTAACATAATAAAAGTTGTTGCTAACCTGCGAGCATGCTTAGTAAAACAGTCATGTTCTGGGTTCAGTTCTCCCCTAACTCACTGGAGCTGGTAAGTTAAACGACAATAACATGACATTGTTAGGCTCTAATGTGGATTTAAAGTGGCACTGAACACCACGGAGTAACAACACTGAGATGAGGAAGGACAGCACCCTGATAGAGAGGAATTAGAGAGAGAGAGGAATTAAAGCGCCATTACATGGTAAGGGACAGTAGCCTTCAAATAGATTGTCAGCCATACATGTAGCCTTCCCGCTAAGGGCTTGTATCACTAACATGTCTGTCATCCATGGTTATGTTGAAGATAAGATAATGCCTTTATCATCCCTGTGGGGAAATCCTGGTTGCAGTACAGTATATTCAGTGCATTCGGAAAGTATTCAGACCCCTTCCTTTTATCCACATTTTGTTAAGTTACAGCCTTATTCTAAAACGGATTTAAAAAATATATACAGACAAAGCAAAAACTGTTTGTCTTTTAATGGTTGCAAATGTATTACAAATAAAAAACAGAAATATCTTTCCTATGAGACTCGGAATTGAGCTCAGGTGCATCCTGTTTCCATTGATCTTCCTTGAGATGTTTTTTTACAAATTCATTGAAGTCTACCTTTGGTAAAATCAATTGATTGGACGTGATTTGGAAATGCAGACACCAGTCTATATAAGGTCCCACAGTTGACAGTGCATGTCAGAGCAAAAACCAAGCCATGAGATCCAAGGAATTGTCTGTAGAGTTCCAAGACAGGATTGCGTCGAGGCACAGATTTGGGGAAGGGTATCAACATTTCTTTGCAGCATTGAAGGTCCCTAAGAACACAGTGGCCTCCGTCATTCTTAAATGGAAGAAGTTTGGAACCATCAAAACTCTTCCTAGAGCTGGCTGCCCGGCCAAACTGAGCAATCAGGGGAGAAGGGCCTTGGTCAGGGAGGTGACCAAGAACCCGATGGTCACTCTGAGAGAGCTCCAGAGTTCCTCTGTGGGGATGGGAGAACCTTCCAGAAGGACAACCGTCTCTGTAGCACTCCACAAATCAGGCCTTTATGATAAAATGGCCAGATGGAAGCCACTCCTCAGTAAAAGGCACCTAAAGGACTCTCGGACCATGAGAAATAAGATTCTCTAGTCTGATGAAACCAAGATTGAGCTCTTTGACCTAAATGCCAAGTGTCACGTCTGGAGGAAACCAGGCACCATCTCTACGGGGGAGCACGGTGGTGTTTTTCAGTGGCAGAGACTGGGAGACTAGTCAGGATCGAGGGAAAGATGAATGGAGCAAAGTACAGAGAGATCCTTGATGAAAACCTGCTCCAGAACGCTCGGGACCTCATGACTGGGGCAAATGTTTATCTTTCAACAGGACAATGACGCCAAGCACACAGCGAAAACAACGCAGGAGTGGATTTGGGACAAGTCTCTGAATGTCCTTGAGTGGTCCAGCCAGAGCCTGGACTTGAACTTAGCCAAACATCTCTGGAGAGACCTAAAAATACCTCCCCATCCAACCTGACAGAGCTTGAGGTGATCTGCAGAAACTCCCCAAATACAGGTGTACCAAGCTTGTAGCGTCATACCCAAGAAGACTCGAGGCTGTAATCGCTGTCGAAGGAGCTTCAACAAATTACTGAGTAAAGGTTCTGAATCATGTAAATATGATATATAATTTATTTAAATTTTAAACATTTGCAAAAATTTATAAAAACCTGTTTTTGTTTCATCATTATGGGGAATTGTGTCTAGATTTATGAGAGTGGAAAAAAACGATTTAATCAATTTTAGAATAAGGCTGTAACAAAATGTGCAAAAAGTCAAGGGGTCTGAATACTTTCCAAATGTACTGAATACACTGAGTGTGCAAAAACATTAAGGACACCTTCCTAATATTTAGTCAACCCGACCTTATTGCCCTCAGAACAGCCTCAAATAGTCGGGGCATGGACCCAATATTAGGAAGGTGTTCTTAATGTTTTGCACACTCAGTGTATTCAGTACATTTGGTGTTGAAAGAGATCATGAAAATACACAGCAGTGTTGCAGTTCTTGACACAAACTGGTGCGCCTGGCAACTGTACTACCAAACCCCATTGAAAGGCACTCAAATCGTTTGTCTTGCCCATTCACCTTCGTCTGCCTGCTGTGACTGTGCTTTGTGCCAATGGATTACTGAACAAAACGCACCAACAAAACGGAGGTTTTTGGACATAAATAGGGACTTTATCGAACAAAACAAACATTTATTGTGTAACATGGAGTCTTGTGAGTGTAAAAATCCTTCTTTAACCGGTCTCCTCCTTTCATCTGCACTGATTGAAATCAATAAGGGATCATAGCTTTAATTTGGATTCACCTGGTCAGTCTATGTCATGGAAAGAGCAGGTGTTCTTATTGTTTTGTACACTTAGTGTATGAAAACGCATAATCAGGCATAGACATGTACTGACAATAAATGCAGGTAGAAAAGGTGCAGTTCCTGAGAGTTCAAGGATTAATCTGTACACTATATACACTATACACATCAGTACACGCAGTCAACTACAGTGTTAATGGTACCAGCCTTCTTATCCTACTGGTGGTTGGGTTTCCTTCCACTGGGACAAAGGATTGTCTTGTTCTACTCCTTTTGTGCCCCGGTGCCCTGTAACGCTATACTTCGATGTAGTGCTCATACTCCTGGTAAAGAGGATGTCTGGGGTGCATCAATACCTTGTGCGCCTTTTGTGAGGGCTATCTTGTCATAAATGACCTCCAGACCTGTCTGCTTGACCCCCAGCACCTTACTAAGTTTCAGAGTTAACTTTTTTTTTGTTTGTTGCATATTTCTCTGACATGCCACATGTTATGGAAAAACAAGTGCTTGTGTTTGTCTGTTCTATAGATCCATTTCGTTTCAGTCGTAATCAGATTACATTATAACCAAAACCATGTTATGATCAGCTACATGGGGTAAGGACATATTAAGATTAGTAATGTAATGCCGAGAGGACATATTTAAAAATGGGATCTACACAACGGAGTAGAACATGAGGATTCCTCAGCAATGACCTTATTACTGTGTCTGACAGAGAAAGAGATGATTCCATAATGTTATTCATTATGAGAATATACTGTAAATGTGTTTCATTAAGCATGTGGCACAGTATTTGTTTTCTCAATGTTGTTGCAACTGACTAATCAAAAGAAGATATGGACAATAACTTTTCTGTGTCATTGTATCATGTATCATGCGGTCATCGTGCAGGCATGTATTTCAAATACACATAATATTTGTAGAGATTCTTGAACTGGATTAGTGAATCAAGTTGCTGTGAATATTTTCCACTGTTTCATTATTTATGGACTAGAAAATGATTTTTATTTCTGGGCTGACTCTCTTCCGCTTGAACAAAAACTGTGTTCTCTCTCCGATCTAGGATCATCTCCTTCTCGCTTTTCATACTCAACTGAGACTAATTTATTTGATAAGTGAGGCTAGCTACTGTATGCATACTTGATCAGCCACAGCTACATGGTTTTACTTTTTACCATTTTGCTGAGATTTTCTATAATTTAATATTAATAGACTGATGGATGCTGTCAGAAAATATTCACATTACTTTACTTTGTTCGCATTTCCACATTTTATTGTGTTACAGCCTGTTTTTAAAATGGATTCAATTCAGATTTTTTTTGTCTCTGGCCTACACACAGTAGCTGTAATGTCGAAGTGGAATTATGATTTTCGACATTTTTACAAATTAATAAAAATGAAAAGCTAAAATGTATTGAGTCAATAAGTATTCAACCCCTTTGTCATGGCAAGCCTAAATACTTTGAGAAACATTTTGCTTAACAAGTCACGTAAGATGCATGGACTCAGTAATAGTGTTTAACATGATATTTTTGCAATAATAGTATTTAACATAATTTTTGAATGACTACCTCATCTCTGTACTGGGGTTGAATATTTTCCTGGTATTTTACAAATGTTCCACCCCGAGAATAAATCACTGGATTTGATTAGAGCTTTGATCAGCATGAACATTCCAACCTGAAGCTATCTGAGCCTGATGAGACATATATTAAACTGCACATAACGCACGACACTACACAACACTAAAATATACATTAATTGCTCTATAACGGTGACAAACGGTACCCACAAATGGCCTACCTAAAGCTGTCCCAACAGCAGTCCCACAATCTTACCACTGCTACACCTGGCTATCAGTGGAGCATTGTCTGGCAGTGAAACAGTTAATTCAGCAACATTTACTGCCTTTAAAAAAACCATCGCTGTTAAGGCTGACTTGCTTAAATAAATGTGGATTCTAATGACATTTAAGATGTACAAACTATGGCATAAGGGGATGACAAGCGGATAAGAGGCAATCTGTAATTTCGATTAAGACATTAATGAGTGAGTTAGGATGGACACAGTCAGTATAACTATTTATTTGTTTAGCACTTTTGAAATGTACCGCGACAGAATTCAAAAACATGGGCATAACACGGTGCCTGACCAGTACGATGCCCTCTCTCTCTACGGTAAGCGCAGGTAGTTGGCGCAGGTCTCCTACCTGCCTTAGCCACACTCCCCGTGTGCCTCCCCACAATAAATTTTTGGGGCTGCCTCTCGGGCTTCCTTGATCGTCGTGCCAACTCCATATGCCAGTATCCCTCCTCACACTGCTCCAGAGAATCCCAGGCGGGCTCCGGCACTCTCCCTGGGTCGATCGACCACCTGTCTATCTCCTCCCAAGTAGTGACATAGTCCAGATCTCGCTCCCATGTCCAGGAGTCCTGATATCGCTGCTCTCCTGCTGCTGCCCGTTACCACGCTGCTTGGTCCTTTGGTGGTGGGTGATTCTGTAATGATCGTCTTCGTTAGAAAGAGAGGAGGACCAAAATGCAGCGTGATGATTATCCATTTTTTAATGGGATACTTAATAGACAACGTACAGAAACAATGAACCGACAAAAAATAATGAAGACGAAACAGTCCCGTAACGTGAATACCAACACTGGAAACAGGAACAATCACCCACACCCCACAATACAAAACAAGCTACTTAAATATGGTTCCCAATCAGAGACAACGACTAACAACTGCCTCTGATTGAGAACCATATCAGGCCAAACACATAGAAACAGACAAACTAGACATACAACATAGAATGCCCACTCATATCACACCCTGACCAAACAAACAACGCAAACTATGGTCAGAGTGTGACACTTTCACGATTTGCCCGAATGTACCTGGGTGACTTCACACTAAATGTCCTGTAGTTCGCTCATACTTCAAGTTATCCATCTGAAACTTTGCACATGCACTGCTTCCATCTTGCTTACACCATCAGAATTCTCTTGCATTTCAAAGATGGTGGTAGAAATTTTTATTTTTATTTTTTAAATTTGTATTTTCTTCTACCAGATCTATTGTGGTATATTCTCCTACATTCAGTTCACATTTCCACAAACTTCAAAGTGTTTCCTTTCAAATGGTTCGAAGAATATACATATCCTTGCATCAGGGCCTGAGCTACAGGCATTTAGGAGAAAAAGGGGGCTATCTTAACTCAGTACACTGTTGAAGCACTTTTGGCAGCAATTACAGCATTGAGTCTTCTAGGGTATGATGCTACAAGTTTGGCACACCTGTATGTGGGGAGTTTCTTCCATTGTTCTCTGCAGATCCTCTAACGCTCTGTCGGGTTGGATAGAGAATGTTGCTGCAAAGCTATTTTCAAGTCTCTCCAGAGATGTTCGATTGGGTTCAAGTCCGGGCTCTGGCTGGGCCACTCTAGGACATTCAGAGACATGTTCCAAAGCCACTCCTGCGTTGTCTGTGTGCTTAGGGTCATTGTCCTATTGAATCTTTGTCCCCAGTCTGAGGTCGTGAGTGCTCTGGAGCAGGCTTTCATCAAGGATCTCTCTTTACTATGCTTCGTTAATCTTTTACTTGTTCCTGACTAGTCTCCCAGTCCCTGCCAATAAAAAAAACATCCCCACAGCACGATGCTGCCACCACCATGCTTCACTGTAGATTCTGATGTCTTTGAGCTCTACGGACAATTCCTTCGTCCTCATGGCTTGGTGTTTGCTGTGACATGCACTGTCAACCTTATATAGACAGGTGTGCCTTTCTAAATCATGTGCCATCAATTGAATTTGCCACAGGTGGACTCCAATGAAGTTGTAGAAACATCTCAAGGATGATCAATGGAAACAGGATGCACCTGAGCTCAATTTCGAGTCTCATGAATACTTATGTAAAAACCTGATGAGGAAAAAAAGGAATTTCATCAATTTTAGAATAAGGCTGTAACGTAACAATGTGGAAAAAGAGAAGTGGTCTGAATATTTTCCGAAGGCACTGTACAGTACATGTCTGTCATTGTACAACCCCATGCGATGATTAAATAGAGAACAAACACACCAATAATTTATTTGAAGAATTAAAGCCAAATACCAATATTTCTAAAAATGTATATAAAACATTTTGGAATTAAATTTCAAATTTGAATCATATATTATATCGCTATGTATCCTATTTATAGGATAAATAGCCTATTGATGCCACATTCAAACATTGTATAATGACAGTCCATAATACACCATCCACCAACAAATGACACACCAGTGATCTAACATGGTAATAATGATGTTGATACTGTGGTGATTAGGAAGCCAGAGGCCAGGGAACTCTATTTGTAACAGAGCGTACCTCCCAATTGGCACCCTATACCCCATATAGTGCACTGCTTAGGAAGGAATAGGGTGCCATTTGGGACGGATACAGATTCACACAGCCACAGCACCAGCCCAACTTTGATTAACTTTATTTTCCATCATCGTACACAATTAGTTAGTAAGTTAGCTTCCTCGGGATTAAAGATAAAAGAGTGGATTCAAATAGTGTCATTTGGCAGAAGCATGTTTCTAATCACGCATTAGCGGCCTTCATAATAACATGGAGAATGGAGATGATGATGAGTATGTTGTCTCTCTCTCGCACACATTCTCTCTCGCTGTAATTCTCACAGTTCATGCATGCAAATCACCCAGATGGAATTAGTGGTGGAGGGTTGGGGGGGTTGGGGGGAGTGAGGGATGTGTCATGAGGGGTCCACATCTTTGTGTAACATAAGTCCCATTTATCCCAAATTAGGATGGGTGCGGCTGTGCGCCCCTTTGATGTTCCTCTAGGCAGGGGGATAGGGGGCTGGGGGGTGTTGAAGGGGGTGAGTAGGGGGAGGAGAGGTGGTATTGCTGGAGCACAAGCAGATGGTGATGAAATGGACTCATACACACGCGTACACATATACACATACACACGTACACACATACACACATATACACAAGGATAGAGCTACATGGAACAGTGGTACATACACTATCCTTCTCCTATGTTCACAATTGAGAAATAATGTATCTGATTTGAGATCAGTAAATATTTTTGATACATTTTTCATTAGGGCAAATCAAGTCTGACATTTTAAAGTTGGAATGACAAACTTTAGAAGCCTTTTTAAACCTTGAATATGCTGCAAATGTGCATTTCCTGCTTTGCAGGAAAATTCTCAGCAACAAAAGAGTGGTTACATCTGTACATCTGTGCTGATCTTTAATTGATTACAGCTGCATCCAGCTGTTGGTAATGATCGGTTGGGGTACAATTCACATTTAGGGATCTGAAGAATTGCTTTTGACATACTTCCAGGCATTAACAGAGGTTTACAGCATGGTTGATGATTAGTACAGTTCTAAAGTAGGTAGTACAGTTCTAACTATAGGTAGAAACACACTATGTTATGACCAAATGAAGTGGCCTGGACTGACTGACCAGTCCCATGGCAGACAAGGGATTTCATCTTCCTCTTCTGATTTATCCTCAAATCTTTTCATAGGTGGTAGCAGAGCGCAGAATAATGAAATTGTGGTGATGTTAATAAATGTTCTTTATGCATTTTATCCTCTCTTTCTATCTCCAGGAATATGATGATGGATACGGGACAGCTTACGATGACCAGGGTTATGACTCCTACGACACTAGTTACAGCAATCAAGGACAGAAGTAAGAGTCCGTTTCCTGTTTCTCAGGGCTGTACCTAAATGTATTCTCCGGGTCTCCTTGTCATCCTAACCCGTGTTTTAGCAAAACAAAACTGTAGATATAGTACATATTATTGGTGTACGCCCTTATTCTTTATTAGTTAAATAGGGGGTTAAAGGATACGTGGGTGGGCAAATCAAGTGGACCCTATAAGGATTTGTCTTAATAAAAAATACATTAAGTTTGTCAGAGGTTGTTGGCAGTATATTGCATCAATGCTTTACATCAGATTAACCTGTTAGCATGCTAGTTCTCCATTAGCAGCTTGTGAACCGACACATCAGATTAGCATGCTAGTTCTCCATTAGCATCCTTATACATCAGCATATTAGCATGGTAGTTCTACAAGTAACAGCATGTGAACTAGAGATCTTCACAAATCGGGTCGGATCCTGCTCGTTGGCCACGGGCTTGGAATCTGTGTGAACATTTGTGAAATACACACCAGATCTGAAATTATATTTGAAGAGATTAGTTCCTAAACAACAGAAATGCAAATTGCACTCAATAACATTTTATATTTACAGTTTGTTCTCTGAAATTATTGTCAGTGGGTTGGATCCCTTTCATCAAACCAAATATGTCAATATCATTTTGTGACAAAACAACATATTTGCCTAATGAAAACCAGCTGCTGCGCACTTCACATGATGCGGGGTGAAATGGGCAATATGCCTACTTGTTGTGGGCGGGGAGGAGGATGCAGCAGAAAAGAATGATAGTCTGTATAAAGTAAGTTTCTGAAAAATGGAGTTGTTCCTAACTGAAGTGAAGAAGAAACGGAATGAAAGAGAGCACAGGGTGGAAAAACTGACAGGCAAATCGTCTGTATTCGCCTCATTGTGGATATGGAGGGGAAAAGGTCACCCATATTTTCAGGACCTGAGCTATTTCATTGAATTGTTTTATTTACTAAATGTACTCGTTTATTTAGGCTATATAAACCGGTACATTTGGGGGGTTCGAACTGGTTCAGAACTTTATTTTGCTAGTCGGAACAGTGGAAGAGAACCCCAACAAATAATGGTTATGTTCAGAATGAAACGATTGGGAAATAATTCCATTCCAACCCCTGATAGAAACAGAAGACCCTGCAACTAAACGCACAGAATTGATTTTCTCATATCAAGGGAGTGATCACCCTCACCATGTCACTTAAGGTCAAAGGACTTTGCTATGGCACGTTGGCTTGTTTGCTGCCATCTCTCTCTTTTATCGGTCCTGCATCAGGGATGCTTCCCAAATGGCACCATATTCCCTATATAGCGCATTACTTTTGACTCTGCTCAAAAGTAGTACACTAAATAGGGAATAGGGCACCATTTGGGATGTATCCCTGCTGTTGTCACACCATCTTCCCTCCTCTCCTTTATTCTGTATGTTCTGCTTGCATGGGCAGTTTCAAAGAGGGCCTGATTGTTGCTGCACTTAAGATGTCAAAAATCGCATTAGTGGCAGCTGTAAGGGGGGTAAAGGAGAGAGAGAAAAAAGAACATATTAGGCTGTCCCATGCTTTGTGAGGAGGGATGGTTGATGTTTTCTTTTGTGGCCGTGTCATGATATATGTCACCAAGGCCAGGCAGCCTACATCTCTCACACACTCTCTCTCTTGGGATGGCAGGTAGCCTGGCTGTTAAGAGCAGTGGGCCAGTAACCAAAAGTTTGCTGGTTCGAACACACCAACAGAAAAATGTTTTTTTGCCGATCTGCCCTTGAGCAAGGCAGTTAACCCCCAACAACAACTGCTACCCGGGCGCTGATGACGTGGACATTGTTTAAGGCATCCCCCGGCGGAGGGGTTGTGTTAAATGTGGAAGATATATTTTTTTGAATGCATTCAGTTAGGGCCCATGTGTCAATCTCATTCCACGCAGGGCCGAGTGTCTGCAGGTTTTTGTTCCTTCCTTGGACTTGATTAGTAAAGGTAACTGATTAGCAACTGATTAGTAAAGGACTCCCCTCACCTGGTTGTAAGGGTCTTAATTGAAAAACCAGAAGATACTAGTCCCTCCTTGGAATGAGTTTGACACCGTGCCTTAGGGCAAGAGTCTCTGCCCCCCCCCCCCCCCCCGTCCTCTATGTAGTTGGGGTACATCTTAAAGGGGGGTACATCTTAAAGCCTGCCTGCCTGTTAGATCTGCAGAGAGGCAGAGGGAGTCACTGGGGTTAGGCTGGCCCTGAGCCCTGGTGTCTATCTGCAGCCATGTGGTGAATAATCACAGAGGCTTAAGGCAGAAGAAAAATGGAGTCCATCATGTAGAGGCTGGGTGGGTTGTGTGTGTGCTTGGTGGGGTGTGTGTGTGTGCTTGGTGGGGTGTGCTCGGCTCTGTTCTGCCCAGAGGCATGATGCTAGACTCAAAGAGATTTTGAGATCTGTTGTCTGGTTAGAAATGGGGTGCGTCCCAAATGGCACCCTATTCCCATTATAGTGCACTACGTTTGATCAGAGCCCATATGGTAGTAGTGCAAAAGTAGTGCACTATATGGAATAGGGTGTCATTTGAGACACTCACTTAGGCTGACTAATGGGCTACCAGACTTCACAGCGTCTTCCTCCTGAGACACACTAGTCAGTTTATTTACTTATTTTTTGTTGACTTATTTAAGTCTCAGAACTGCCTAGAACCTTTTTTTTTGAGCGTAGGTTGTTTATCATCTACATGATCATGTACATCTCTTGCAATTTCTTAGAACATGACAGTGTGTTGTTTAAAGTGTAGTTGGATGATTGCAACCAGCCTGAGAGAATGTGTTTTTACTCTCAGTGGATATTTGTAAATATGTACAGTACACTGCAGTACACTCCCTGTTTACAGGACTTACTAGAGTAATCTGTTTAATGTCTCAGAAACAAATACATTATTTTTCAATCAAAATAATCACTATTTCATAGGAAAATTGATTGTTAAGAAATATTGTTAACCAGACAAGACCCTTTGAGTTCTTCTTTCACCTGTAGAGTAACAGCATCATAGACGCTAGCAGCCCTTTAGAATGCAAGGTGACGATACACCATATTAGGTTTATTAGGTACACCCACTTAGTACCGGGTCGGACCCCCCTTTGCCTCCAGAACAGCCTGAATTCTCCAGGGCATGGATTCTACAAGGTGTGTTGTTCAAACGTTGCTCAATTAGTATCAAGGGACCTAACGTGTGCTAGGAAAACATTCCCCACACCATTACACTACCGCCACCACCACACCATTCTCCTTCAACCTCTCTCATCAACGACCTGTTTGCACCCGGAGGACTGCCGCTGACTGGATGTTTTTTGTTTGTCGCACCATTTTCGCACAGACGTTCTTGTTTCCTAAACCATTCGTTTGCCACACTGCAAAGCCAGTGTGTACAGTAAATACAGCACAATACTGTGGTCTATAGTGCATACGGTACAGAACATTTCCTTTTTAAGGTCATCCAATTTAGATCTGCTGATGGACAAAAGGTACAGCCCTGTTTTACCCCGGAGCCCAATCTCAGCTTGAGCAGGTCAGAGCGGTAGCAGGGCTGGAACAGGGAAGGACCCAGGGGAATGTTAGACTGGATCCATGGACAAGACGTCTCCCTAACAATGCCTCACAGAGCCTGAGGAGCTCACTGCACAGTCACCAACCACATCAGAGCCCTGGCTGGGCGCCAGGCAGGCAGGACTTCACTGGCTGCAGGATAACAAGCAGAGCCATTTACTACAGTTGGTTTCTCCAGTTTTCTCTAGTATGATATCAGCCCTTATGCCTGACGGAGAAAGAGGGTAACCATTCTGGAGAGTTTGTTTTGGGAATTCTGGGCAAATACACTGTATGTCTACTATACTGTAGACATAATTGAGGTGGACATACTATTCCTGCTAAATACAAGATATGTAACTTGTTTTCAAATTGTAATTGCTGATAATAACCTAAACAACATTGTATAACATATTTAGTCAACAGGAATGTAGCAGATTCACATTGAAAGGAAATATGAAACAGTTCACGACCTTGAAACGTGATACTTTTAGCTAAACGGTGGTTCTTCTCAGTAGTTCGGAGACATTTACATGTTTCAGAAGAGAGGGAAAGCCTGGAGGAACATCTTGGAACGCCAAATCAGCATGACATCCATGGCAGCTTCAGCACCAGTCAATAGCGGTCAATCTTCCGTATGAGCGCTATCATAGCCTTTTTCTACGGCATTTAATATACCGACCCAACCCAACGTTATTATTACCTGAAGCCAGGTCGGTAGATGTGTAGGTATTATTAAGCAGTTGGAAGGTCAGCTGAATGGAGAGGCTGAAGGAGAATGACTTTCATTGTGTTAGCAGATAGGGGGTGATCTCCCTGTAGGTAAATGAGGAGGATGACAGGTGTTGCTCTGGGTGAGGTCATACAGAGGTTGGACACACACAGATCGGTTTGGATCAGAGTGTTATTTCTTTCCTGACACCTATAATACTACAAGGGCCTCTCGCCTCTTCCCTTCCTCTTCCTCTTCCCTGGCTCGTCAGCCTGCTCCCACAGGGCCGTGGTTACAGGGAGGAGGGCCGCGGTTACTGGGCTAGCTGTGACAGCATTTTAAAGGGCAGACACATCCCCTAGGAACAGTTGTAAAACTCAATACAGGAGACAAGTGTGGAGGTGTGGAGGTAAAAGGTAGCACAGAGCACAGGGGACTTGAGGAGATAGCAGTGAAGGGGAGAGAACCATTCTGAGGTAGGACAGAGCACAGGGGACTTGAGGAGATAGCAGTGAAGGGGCGAGAACCATTCTGAGGTAGGACAGAGCACAGGGGACTTGTGGAGATAGCAGTGAAGGGGAGAGAACCATTCTGAGGTAGGATATAGCACAGGGGACTTGTGGAGATAGCAGTGAAGGGGTGAGAACCATTCTGAGGTAGGACAGAGCGCAGGGGACTTGTGGAGATAGCAGTGAAGGGGAGAGAACCATTCTGAGGTAGGACAGAGCGCAGGGGACTTGTGGACATAGCAGTGAAGGGGAGAGAACCATTCTGAGGTAGGACAGAGCACGCAGGGGACTTGTGGAGATAGCAGCGAAGGGGAGAGAACCATTCTGAGGTAGGACAGAGCACAGGGGACATGTGGAGATAGCAGCGAAGGGGAGAGAACCATTCTGAGGTAGGACAGAGCACAGGGGACTTGTGGAGATAGCAGCGAAGGGGAGAGAACCATTCTGAGGTAGGACAGAGCACAGGGGACTTGTGGAGATAGCAGCGAAGGGGAGAGAACCATTCTGAGGTAGGACAGAGCACAGGGGACTTGTGGAGATAGCAGCGAAGGGGAGATAACCATTCTGAGGTAGGACAGAGCACAGGGGACTTGTGGAGATAGCAGCGAAGGGGAGAGAACCATTCTGAGGTAGGACAGAGCGCAGGGGACTTAAGGAGATAGCAGCAAAGGGGAGAGAACCATTCTGAGGTAGCACACAGCACAGGGGACTTGTGGAGATAGCAGCGAAGGGGAGAGAACCATTCTGAGGTAGCGTAGAGCACAGGGGACATGTGGAGATAGCAGCAAAGGGGAGAGAACCATTCTGAGGTAGGACAGAGCACAGGGGAGTTGTGGAGATAGCAGCGAAGGGGAGAGAACCATTTTGAGGTAGGACAGAGCACAGGGGAGAGAACAGTTATGGATGTCTGAATGGCAAGTCTTGGTGGGTCGCCCACCAACAGTATGTGAACAGAGTACCAATGTAGACCACCATGGTGTGAATCAGTTGTGGAAAGTACCCGAGAAATCAGAGTTATACTATAGAAACATACAGATCTAGGCATGTATAGGCCTAGGAAATATGTGGCTGGTATTTCAGGCTTTGAAAACACACAGAAGTACATTAGTTCAAGAGAGTTAATTAGTTTAACACAATGTAATTGATTTCTATCTAAGGACCAGAGGTCATGCAGTTCTCCGATGGGTACTTTCTGTAATAACTTTACTTGTACGTTTGATCCTTTTAATATTGTTCTAATTCAGTTCTCAGCCGTTTGTAACATTTGTTTTGACAGGCAACGTCAGTCTTTTGCCCTAATTTGTTTCAGAGCTAGAGATATGTTAATGTTGTAAGGCCTAACGAGAGTTTTTGTTGCTGTCTCAAGTGTTGTCTTGGAAAGATTCCAGACACTCTCAGAATGATGTCAGTTTATAGCATCGCAGAGAATATGATGAAAAACTTGAGGATGAATTCCAAATGGAAACCTGTTCTCTATATAATGCACTTACTTTGACCAGAGCCCTATGCACCCTAGTCAAATGTAGTACACTATATAAGGGATAGGATGTCCTTTGGGATGTAACCTCAGTCTATATGCTTGGGCCGTAATAACGTTGCAGTCACCTGCCCATCTGTTGACCAAGACACAATCTGAGGTGAATTTGAATGTAATATGGATGACTTACCGTTCAGTCCTTCTTTGTGACATCACGGCAAGGGTCCAACATTGATTATTGCGTATGCTATCAGCTGTGGAGACAAGCAATCAACAGCATATCCCTGAGGGAGTTTTCAAAAACAATTACACCATCCTCATTTTGGATAATATACAGGACACATTCTCCCAAGTACGGTTCCTTTTCTGTCTGTTTGTTTTAATCTATTTTTGTCTGGTTTTGCCATTTGCTGTATTTCTTTCAGAGCCTTAATCCATGAAATTCAACATACATACTGTACCACTCTCCCAAGTGGTGCAGCGGTCTAAGGCACCGCATCTCAGTACAAGAGACGTCACTACAGTCCCTGGTTTGAATCCAGGCTATATCACATCCGGCCGTGATTGGGAGTCCCACAGGGCGACGCACAATTGGCCCAGGGCCGTCATTGTTATTAAGAATTTGTTCTTAACTGACTTGCCTGGTTAAATATATATATATATATATATATATATATATATATATATGTGTGTCAATATGAAGGAAGTCATGTCATTTTTCATAGTCTGAGAGTGAAGGATATCCTTTATCAAAATGAGTTATTTCGCTATCAAAATTATGTTAAATGCTCGCTATCTAATGAATATTTCCCGCGGAATGTTCTTCCTCCTGCATTGGAAAACCTATGAAATATTTAGTGTCTCCTCTCCCCTGGATATGACTGCTGACTATAGATTGTTATTCTCAGTACCTCTGGATCCTCTCTAAATGTCCTAGCAGATCACTGCAGGTTTATCACAGAGCAACAGAAAAGCAATGGCTGTGTAAGAAAACAAAGTCCACCAGGGACATGTACTACATCACTCAGATGTAACATCACCATCTGTTTATTGGCGCCGCAAACGACAACATCAGTACTTAGGATCAGCCATTTATAGAGGATACCTGTAAACCTGAGAGCCAGGCGGTAGGTATACCTGTGGACGAGCAGGTCTGGAGTCAGATTCCATGATTCCTGATCATGAGACAAGGTATCCTCTATAAATGGTTTGTTTGTTTGAGATTGTCTGTTGTGGGACTGAGGCTGGGACTGGGGCTGAGGCTGGGACTGAGGCTGGGGCTGAGGCTGGGACTGGGGCTGAGGCTGGGGCTGAGGCTGGGACTGGGGCTGGGGCTGGGGCTGTACCCCATGCTGTTTTGGTCAAAAGTAGTGCACTATATAGAGAATAGGGTGCCATTTGTGACACATACTTTGTGTTTGTCTTGAACTAGCAGGAGACTAAAAATCTATTTTTTTAAATATTTGAAGGCAGAGATTTAAACACCCAGCATAGTACAGTGGTCTCTGGGTTTCTCCTTGAGATATAAACACCCAGAATACTACGGTGGTCTCTGGGTTTCTCCTTGAGATATAAACACCCAGAATACTACGGTGGTCTCTGGGTTTCTCATTGAGATATAAACACCCAGCATAGTACAGTGGTCTCTGGGTTTCTCCTTGAGATATAAACACCCAGCATAGTACGGTGGTCTCTGGGTTTCTCATTGAGATATAAACACCCAGCATAGTACAGTGGTCTCTGGGTTTCTCCTTGAGATATAAACACCCAGCATAGTACAGTGGTCTCTGGGATTCTCCTTGAGATATACAGTGGTGCAAAAAAGTATTTAGCCAGCCACCAATTGTGCAAGTTCTCCCACTTAAAGAGATGAGAGAGGCCTGTAATTTTAGGTACATCATAGGTACACTTCAACTATGTCAGACAAAATGAGGAAATTAATTCCAGAAAATCACATTGTAGGATTTTTTATGAATTTATTTGCAAATTATGGTGGAAAATAAGTATTTGGTCACCTACAAACAAGAAAGATTTCTGGCTCTCACAGACCTGTAACTTATTCTTGAAGAGGCTCCTCTGTCCTCCACTCATTACCTGTATTAAAGGCACCTGTTTGAACTTGTTATCAGTATAAAAGACACCTGTCCACAACCTCAAACAGTCACACTCCACTATGACCAAGACCAAAGATCTGTCAAAGGACACCAGAAACAAAATTGTAGACCTGCACCAGGCTGGGAAGACTGAATCTGCAATAGGTAAGCAGCTTGGTTTGAAGAAATCAACTGTGGGAGCAATTGTTAGGAAACGGAAGACATACAAGACCACTGATAATCTAAAAACTCAACTCGTCGTGTTTGGAGGACAAAGAATGCTGAGTTGCATCCAAAGAACACCATACCTACTGTGAAGCATGGGGGTGGAAACATCATGCTTTGGGCTGTTTTTCTGCAAAGGGATCAGGACGACTGATCCGTGTAAAGGAAAGAATGAATGGGGCCATGTATCGTGAGATTTTGAGTGAAAACCTCCTTCCATCAGCAAGGGCATTGAAGATGAAACGTGGCTGGGTCTTTCAGCATGACAATGATCCCAAACACACCGCACAGGCAACGAAGAAGTGGCTTCGTAAGAAGCATTTCAAGGTCCTGGAGTGGCCTTGCCAGTCTCCAGATCTCAACCCCATTAGAACATCTTTGGAGGGAGTTGAAAGTCCGTGTTGCCCAGCAACAGCCCCAAAACATCACTGCTCTAGAGGAGATCTGCATGGAGGAATGGGCCAAAATACCAGCAACAGTGTGTGAAAACCTTGTGAAGACCTACAGAAAACGTTTGACCTCTGTCATTGCCAACAAAGGGTATATAACAAAGTATTGAGATAAACTTTTGTTATTGACCAAATACTTATTTTCCACCATAATTTGCAAATAAATTAATTAAAAAATCCTACAATGTGATTTTCTGGATTTCTTTCTCTCATTTTGTCTGTCCTAGTTGAAGTGTACCGATGATGAAAATTACTGGCCTCTCTCATCTTTTTAAGTGGGAGAGCTTGCACAATTGGTGGCTGACTAAATACTTTTTTGCCCCACTGTAAACACCCAGCATAGTACAGTGGTCTCTGGGTTCCTCCTTGCTCCTCTCCATCATTAGCTGTTAATAAATGTTTACATGCTTGTGATTAAAACAACATAAAATATAAATTAATTTGGGATTGTTTCAGTTCCTGACATGTTTCCAGCCACATTCCATTTGTGACTATTTATATAAACTTAGCATAAAAAGAAACGTCCCTTTTTCAGGACCCTGTCTTTCAAATATAATTCGTAAAAATCCAAATAACTTCACAGATCTTCATTGCAAAGGGTTTAAACACTGTTTCCCATGCTTGTTCATTGAACCATAAACAATTAATGAGCATGCACCTGAGGTCGTTAAGACACTAACAGCTTACAGACAGTAGGCAATTAAGGTCACAGTTATGAAAACTTAGGACACTAAAGAGGCCTTTCTACTGACTTTGAAAAACACCAAAAGAAAGATGCCCAGCGTCCCTTCTCATCTGCGTGAACATGCCTTAGGCACGCTGCAAGGAAGCATGAGGACAGCAGATGTGGCCAGGGAAATAAATGTAAATGTCCGTACAGGGAGACAGGACGGACAGCTGATCGTCCCCGCAGTGGCAGACCACGTGTAACAACACCTGCACAGGATTTGTACATGCGAACATCACACCTGCTGCGTGACAGGTACAGGATGGCAACAACAACTGCCCGAGTTACACCAGGAACACACAATCCCTCCATCAGTGCTCAGACTGCCACAAAAGGCTGAGAGAGACTGGACTGAGGGCTTGTAGGCCTGTTGTAAGGCAGGTCCTCACCAGACATCTCAGACAACAATGACGTCTATGGGCACAAATCCGCTGTCGCTGAACCAGACAGGACTGGAAAAAAGTGCTCTTCGCTGACGAGTCGCAGTTTTGTCTCACCAGGGTTGATGGTCGGGTTCGCGTTAATCGTCGAAGGACTGAGCGTTACATCGAGGCCTGGACTCTGTCATGCTCTGGGCTGAGCTTGTGCATTACAGGGAAGACATCCTCCTCCCTCATGTGGTACTTTTCCTGCAGGCTCATCCTGACATGACCCTCCAGCATGACAATGCCACCATCCATACTGCTTGTTCCTTGCGTGATTTCCTGCAAGACAGGAATGTCAGTGTTCTGCCATGGCCAGAGAAGAGCCCGGATCTCAATCCCATTGAGCACGTCTGGGACCTGTTGGATTGGAGGGTGAGGGCTAGGGCCATTCCCCCCATAAATGTCCGGGAACTTGCATGTGCCTTGGTGGAAGTGTGGGGTAACATCTCACAGCAAGAACTGGCAAATATGTTGCAGTCCATGAGGAGGAGATACACTGCAGTACTTAATGCAGCTGGTGGCCACACCAGATACTGACTGTTACTTTTGATTTTGACCCCCCCCCTTTGTTCAGGGACACATTATTCCATTTTTGTTAGTCACATGTCTGTGGAACTTGTTCAGTTTATGTCTCAGTTGTTGAATCTTGTTATGTTCATACAAATATTTACACATGTTAAGTTTGCTGAAAGTAAACGCAGTTGACAGTGAGAGAATGTTTTTTTTTTTGCTGAGTTTAGTGTTAATTGATGCTTTTTAATACATGCCACTTAGCAGACAATTTTATTCAAAGCGAATTACAGTCAGGCATGCATGCATTTTACGTATGGGTGATCCCAGGAATCAAACCCGCTACTCTGTCATTACAAGCACCATACTCTACCAATTGAGCTACCAAGGGCCACTATAAAAGTGCTAGGAGGCGTTTGACTGTGCCATTTGGGATACAACCTGTATTTTACTTGAAGCAGTTTGTTTCACCTGGATCGTTGCCCTTCAGGGCGTAGCTGAGGCCTGAGGACTCACTGACCAGACCAAGTAATAGAGGAGAAAAGGACATTGGTAGAGAGAGGCTATGTGTGAGGATATTGACAAAATGTCAACCCAGAAATTAGAGGTGCCTAACAGCTTTGGGAGTCCTCCTCTTGTCCTTGTGAAAGGGGAAAGCTTTGACTTGGCAGCTCTCTGAGGACCTGACAGCAGCTATTGGTCCTCGTAGCCTTTAGCTTTACACCAACAGGAAGGATAAGCCGCTTGTTTAGCCCCTCAGCTTCCCAGGGCGAACTCTAGCGGAACGGTTTGTAGTTGAGTGTATATTCAGAGGGGTTCCTCTCCGGGAAGAATATACCCCAGTATGGAGACATGGTGTGAAATCAAATTACCACACACCATGTCAGGTGTTTCATAGTATACAAGACACAGAAAGAGAGAACATGCATTCATTTGCTGCATCTCTTTCTCTCTCTTGCGCTCTCTCTCCTTCACCCTCCACAGCTACCCCCCTCTCTCTCTCTCGCTCTGTCTCTCTCTCTATCACTCTGACTCTCTTTCTCTCTGCCTGTGTCTCTCTCTCACACTCTCTATTTCTCTCTCTCTCTGTCTCTCTCTCTCAGTTTCTCTCTCTAAAGCCATGACGAGTGGTGTCAGGTATATATAAGCAGCTGGACACCAGTGTAAGACTCACAGTGGTACCTCTGCTGTGAGGGTTGATTGGAAAACCTCACACTCTGAATAACAAAGTCTGGTTTCTCTTTGTGGACACAGAGCATAAATATTCACTCACATCTTAGCAGGGGTCCAGTTTGGATAAGAGGAAAAAGCCTGCCTTTGTTTCTGCGGTTATTGTTCCCTGGTTGAGTCATGAGCTGTGTGAGCAATGCAATCTTCATGCCAAGTCAATGATCTCCCCGGGGAAGAAACCCAACATGAATGCCTTTTCTGGACAATGTCTCAAGCAGACATTTATAGATCCACAACTATAGACGTTTCCCCCCTCCCCCCTCTGTCCCCTAATATGAATTTCAATTGTTCATGTCAGCTTGTGCCTTTAAGTTTCTTTAAAAAAAACTATCAACATGCTGCCAATCAAAGTTGAATAATGATTAAGTGCTTTGAAACGCGAAAATCATAAAAGTCATCCTTGTTTGTTGATCTGGTGTACAGCTGGGCCTTTAGTGTCACCTCCAGCACTAAACCAGAGAGTTGAGGGGTAAGCCCCAGACTGACAGGCACAAAGACCAGGGCCATAACTACGTATGAGGACACCGGAAAAATATATAATAATAGAAATATATATTTTGCACACAATAAAGTAAATCAATTACGGGTCAACAATCTAAGACTGCTCCCGGTGTTGATTAAAGCTCAGAATGCTTATATTCTTTGACTGAGTTCTAATCGCGCCTGACGCTTTGCAAACGAGTGAAATCATGAACAGAGGATGGGTTCGTTATGTTCGCTTGCGTCCCCTGGATTTGCCTCCCAGATGTGCCTTTTTATTAGCACATTTACCACTCTCTCAAACGGCTATCTCCGCCCTCTCGCCGAACAGGCCGATGGCCTGAGAAGTTAAACGAACTACCCCAACTCGGAGTCGGCTCTAGTGGGCAACTAGAGATGCTGATGGCAGTGTGTTTGAGAGATAACGGACAAAAGGCCATTTTATAACTCTCCCGCGACTCCTGCCGTATCTACAGCCACCCCCAAACAAACACAAACTGGTTAATAGTTGTTTATAGATACAGTCAGTTAGGTGGCTACCTGCCCGGAAGACACTTCTATTTCAGTAACGTTAAAGGCCTCTAGCTAGTATTACTTAGCCAGCTAGAACGATGAAGTAAGAGGCTGACGATAAACAGAGCCTAGCTCAGCAGGAGCAAAAAATAGGCTACTAAGTTCTCATAATGACTCTATAAAAAATAAAGAAGATATGTTTCAATATGAACATCTCCGCATGTCCTATCTTCGCTAAAGGCCTAGATTCAAATGCAATCAAACTGCAAACAACACAGTTCATACGCTCTCATTTATATGGGGAGTTGTTTGTTCCCGTTACCCCCCCCCCTCCCTAGCTTGTTTTGCTGTTCTCCAAATAGCATTTGAAAACATTTTTATTATATAGAAATGCAGTAAATGAACTTCAACATTCAAAAAATGTCCTGGACGGAACCTCACTAAGACTGAAGCCCTGGTTACAGCCCTGACGGTGACAGAGATGGTGACGGGGAGAAGACTCAGCTGTGACGGGTGGCATGTGCCGGCTCTGTGGCAGCCTTATGATGAATTACCTTTCTGGGCTTGAATGATAGGACTGATACTGAATGATACCAGCACACGATTGTTCTGTCAGCAAGTCAACAGGGACCTCTGAGAAATAAATAAAGAATAGCAAAGAAATGAACCACAATTCAAGATGGCCTCCCTTTTTATTTTTTCATTACAGGTGCCATCTCTCATATATAGCTCCATATCCTGGATATGGGGAGACCGACATAGCCAGGAAATTGCCATGTGGAAGCACAGAAGGCACAGCCGCAGCTACTGTAACTGCTGAGTGAATATTGGCTGTCTGATCTATTGTGTACTGTGTCCTGTAAGGGAGGGAGGGCAGAGTTATGAAATAAATGATCTGTATACACCTTGTGCGCATGTTTGTAATGTAGAGTATATGTTTACGGTTACATACAGCGGAATGGTACATCAATTCTGTACATGATGACGTTATTTCACTTTCCCGAACAGTTCATGCCATTCTCATCCCAGGTAGCGATTTGATAGCTGTGTGCTGTGATGTTCCTCTATCGTTCTCCATTAAGGCCGAAAGGCCATGTCGTTTCATTGTTAGAAAGAGATTCTGATGGATGTCTCCTCTTTCTTCCCTTTCACAGCTCAGACCATTATTATGAGTACGGACAGGATAACGGTGAGGATTCATACGAGTCATACGGTCAGTGGCTAACTGCTTTATTCAAATGTGAAATGTTGTTTAAATGCATACGCACCACCTGTCTTGTTCAGCGTGGACCTCTTTTCATCAATCAACGCAGCAGTTTTAAATGCTGTTGAACCCACATGCAATGTCATTTCCCCCTAATAGGTGCTATATAAGCGTTTTGACAAATTTGTTGTCGATGTATTGTCGGCATTATTCAGAATGCCAAGTGATGGTATAACATGAGGTCTGTGTCAATTTAATGGTCAAATCATTTATTGGTGATTATCCTGTTCCACAACTGAATTAGGCCTCTTTTACGCAACTCCATATGAACAACGTCCATTTTTCTGACAATGTCAAACACAATCCTGTTATTATAAAGGTTGGGGGGATGTCTGACAAAGACACAGTCATTCTATAAAGCGGGGCATGGCTACGTCCACAGAATGTCCTGACTGTATTCACACGTAGACCATGAGTGATAGAGTAACTGATATGCCTTGACGTCTGCTTTTCTAATACAGCTTTAACTATGGCTTTCTTTTCTGGTGAAATGTTTTGAGCGCTGCGTGGTTCTCGTCTCAGTCCCTGAGCCGTTAATGTAATCTCATTACCCAGGTCTCCTCTTGCTTTGGCAGATGTCAATTCTTATAGCACTTCACAATAATTGTACACAGTTGTCACCAGACACTCTCTGTCAAGTAAAGGACTTTTATTCTCTTCAGTCCATAACGACTTTGTAATTGCTCATAACATAGGGTGGCAGGTAGCCTAGCGGTTAAGAGCATTGGGCCAGTAACCGAAAGATTTCTGTTTCGAATCGCCTTTAATCTAATTGCTCCAGGGTCACTGCAAATAATGGCTGATCTCTGGCTCTGAACTACCTCTCTGAAGCTGTCTCAGGGGAAGTGGGATTCAACAACAACAACAAATTGTGAAATAGGACAAATGTGAGGACACACCTAATTACTATAACTGAAACAGCAGCTTATTAATATTACAATTTGCAACACAGATTCACACACGAGTTATGTGGCGAGAAACTCTGTCTGGGTAGTGTTAAGAAGTAACCTCCAGAAGCAGACAAACACACAGAGGCTAACAGTGCAATGCTACATGCTTTCTAACAGGTGAAAAGAAAGAGGTGTTTGACAGTTCGAAGAAAGGCGCTGTTTAAACGATAAACAGAGTTGATGGTGCATGGTTGATCTCTAACCACAAGGTTACATTGGTCACTGTCTCTCAGTGTCAGAGAAAGTGTGACAGGTTTAGAGACTATTAGATACTATTGGTTATGGGCTGCCAGCAGAGACCATGTCAAGGGAAAAACAGTCCTTTGTGAGCCTCTGCTCTGCTCCGGGGATGAGACTCTGTTGGCTAGAGATCACACAAAGGCTGCCATCGATGTAGCAGGCACTTGGCACATAGACAGCAGAGGGCCTGAATGAGGCTAATGGTTATTGTGACCTTTTGTTAGGAGCCACTACACTGGCTCTTTTCAAGTAGCTATCTGATCTTCTGTTTCAATTATCTAAACGCATCCTTCGAGGTTAATGACAAGCTTCTTGGTGGATTGTCCGTTTGAACTACAGAGGCCGGGATTCTTCTGTTGTTCCAGTTTCAGTCTCTCAAATAACTCAGAAAGTTAGTCCATTGACATAATTCAACTTTTTTTGACAGGTTTGATGCCTGATTGAAGCATGATAGCTGAATTCTTACCTCAGTTCCAGTCTAAGGAAAAAATGACAAATATTGTTCCAATAACCTGTTGACATCATAAAAATCTGAGTTACACAAGAGAGTGTTTTTTTGTGTGTGTTTAGAAGTGTTTCTTATGGCTGTTTCCCTATAAAGCAGGTCAGGAGGACTGGACAACTAATCGTGGCAAGGCGCCAGCTGCACGGACGACTAAGGGAGTGTACAGAGAGACGCCCTACTCCAGATATTGAACTGATTATACAACAACCTGCACAATCCCTCATGGATGTGTCATCAAGTAATGGATTTTATACGGACGCTCCCTTCTTTTTAGAATAAAAACACAAACAAAACCAAACAATAACACAGAGGAAATGATGAAGGTAAAGACCTTGAAATCAATCGTAAACATGTGTTTAAAAAACGGAAGACCCTGGTATGATGTCAAGACTGTTTCCACCGGGAATAATGTGTATAATTTAGGTCATCTACCCACTCCTAAACAAGTAGATATCTAAATATTCTGGACCCGGTTATAGAGTGATTGGTCATAGTTAATATATTAGTGATTTAGTTGTAGAGAGGTGAAGTATTGTAGATATTTTTGCCTGTCCCTTGAAACCTTTCCAATCAGAAAAGATCCTGAAATAAATATTGTTGTTTTATCTCCTTTTGTAAATGATAGTTCTTTAATGTTAAAGGGCTTATAAAAGCATGGCGTGGAATCATTGTGGATAGTGTCAACTGTTTTATTCCTGTCTTAAAACTTGTAGATGTGTGTGTTTCTGTTTAATTTCCCCCGTTTAATCAATCTTCAATCTCAGCTCATACTCTTCTTTTCTTTGTGTGTAAAAACCCTCAGTAAAGAAAAAAATAATCAAGAGCTGCAAGACATTTTAGGTAAAGCTCTTAATAATTAATTCCAATCCATATATTTTTTTGGGGGGGGGCTTTAATACCTGAAATGCTTTCAGACATTGTATAAATCGGGTTCTTGAGACATTAACAGAAATAGTATATTAGCATATTAACCTTATCCGCTTATGTAGGCCCTTTACATTGTTCTTCTTGGTTGATGCTCAATAAACTTTTGGAAATATAGAAGTTTGTGTTCCAGAGCGTAATTCTGTATTTGCATAAATAGAAAAACACAATAATCTAAACTAACAAAACTAACATTGCAAGGAATGATGTTGACGATAATATTGAAACTTTAATACAGGTTCTTAAATTCCGTTCTTAAATTCCGTAATGTACACTACCGTTCAAAAGTTTGGGATCACTTAGAAATGTCCTTGTTTTTGAATGAAAAGCAAATTGTTTGTCTATTAAAATAACATCAAATTGGTCAGAAATGGAGTGTAGACATTGTTAATGTTGTAAATGACTATCATTGCTGGAAATGGCAGATTTTTTTAAATGGAATATCTACATAGGCATACAGAGGCCCATTATCAGCAACCATCACTCCTGTGTTCCAATGGCACGTTGTGTTCGCTAATCCAGGTTGATCATTTTAAACAGCTAATTGTGAATAGGCGACTCCAGTGAACCTCAACAGTGAAGAGACTCCGGGATGCTGGCCTTCTAGGCAGAGTTCCTCTGTCCAGTGTCTGTGTTCTTTCGCACATCTTAATCTTTTCTTTTTTTAGCCAGTCTAAGATATGGCTTTTTCTTTGGAATTCGAGGCCCGAGAAGGCCCTCACCCCTGAGTCGCCTCTTTACTGTTGACGCTGAGACTGGTATTTTGCGGTTACTATTTATTGAAGCTGCCAGTTGAGGACTTGTGAGGCGTCTGTTTCTTAAACAAGATCCTCTAATGGTCTTGTCCTCTTGCTCAGTTGTGCACCGGGGCCTCCCACTCCCCTTTCTATTCTTGTTAGAGCCTGTTTGCACTGTTCTGTGATGGGTTGTAGTACACAGTGTTGTACAAAATCTTCAGTTTCTTGGCAATTTCTTGCATGGAAGAGCCTTCATTTCTCAGATCAAGAAAAGACTGACGAATAATCTGTTTTTAGTCATTTTGAGCCTTTAATCGAACCCACAAATGCTGATGCGCCGGATACCCAACTAGTCTAAAGAAGGACAGTTTTATTGCTTCTTTATTGAGGACAACAGTTTTCAGCTGTGCTAACATAATTGCAAAAAGCTTTTCAAAATATCAATTAGCCTTTTAAATGATAAACTTGGATTAGCGAACACAACGTGCCATTGAAACACAGGAGTGATGGTTGCTGATAATGGGCCTCTGTACGCCTATGTAGATATTCCATCAAAAAAATCTGCCGTTTCCAGCTACAATAGTCATTTATAACATTAACAATGTCTACACTGTATTTCTGATCAATTTGATGTTAGTCTAATGGACAAAAAACATGTTTTTCTTTCAAAAACAAGGACATTTCCAAGTGACCCCAAACTTTTGAACGGTAGTGTATATTGAGACTCTTGAGAGATATCATATTGATCAAGAATTAGCTTCTGAATAATATGATAACATGTACAACAACATAAAAGTGAACATTATTTTAACACGAAAATATATTTAAAAACTGAATTCATGTAACAAAACAACACAATTTTGTAAGAACTGTGTTGTATGTATATTGCCTATTTGTATATTGCAATTCAGCTAATGTTTTGTAGGTAATGATTTCGATACAATGTCAATCACAGATTTAAGTCTCTGATGTGTGTTTTTCATATGTAATACCTTAATAAAACGGATTACAATATGTCAGTTGACATTATTTTTAACAGTACACTAACATGTACAGTAACAATGGCAGCGGCACCTGTATTTTCTTGCTTGCCTATCTAATAATAAGTGACTTTGAGCATCTTATAATAGGCAGTCCTATTACATTTTAATGACAACAATCAGTGACACCAGGAGAAACTCCTAGGGACTGTTCATAACTTTTCTACTGGATGTAAACAACGGCTTTTACACAATTGTATAGAATTTGTATGGCGGGGATCTCGTTTCTGTTCTTGTTTTGCTCCCTGTGTTCTCCTCTGGTGCCTGCCCTGACCTTTGGCCCTGCCCCTCTGTTAGAGAGACTCTAAATGACCCCTGACCTCTGAACCCCAGCTGACCTCCACACTGAGAGGACGGCAGACAGACAGTAGCTGTTTTAAAAGACCTCCCTCCATCCGTTCCACAAGGTAATCAAACCCAACCAACCTAACCTCACCATAATGTAGACTGACAAACATAAAGCACTAAAACTAAAATGAAGTTGTTCATCATTCAGTCTTTCTTAATCTTGAAGGGGTTTAAAAGTCAACACTGGGGATTAATTAGACTTCGATATAAACAATTTAAAAGTATCATAAATAGCTGTAATATTTCTAGCAGGTTTGGTGTGCAATAAGTGTATTATATGACTTTGATTATATATGTTGTATTGTAAGTAATATTAATTACTCTTTAACCATACTAAAACGATTATTCTGAATCACTTTAAATTGCAACAGTTTGCTTTCTTTCTGTACCTTTATTTTGTAATCAATCATGTTATTTCCTTTATTTTAGGCTCGTGCCAGAGCCCACAGCAGGAAATCATACGTCCGACCACCCTCAAGCTCTGAAGGTGAGTTGCAATTAACGCTACTCGTCTGATAATTCCTCTTCTTTATATCAACATAACCAGAGTGCTTTGGTTACAAATACAGTATTAGCCAAGATTAAAAATATACAGGGTATGTCCCAAATGGCACCCAGTTCCCTATATAGTGCATTACTTTTGACCAAAGACCTATGGGCCTTGATCAAAAGTAGTCTACGACAGTGCCTTCAGAAAGTATTCACACCCCTTGACTTTTTCCACATTTTGTTGCATTACAGCCTGAATTGAAAATTGATTAAATGTACCTTTTGTGTCACTGGCCTACACACAATACCCTATAATGTAAAAGTAGAATTTTGTTTTTAGAAATGTTTATTCATTAACAATTCAAAGCTGTCATGTCTTGAGTCAATAAGTATTCAACCCCTTTGTTATGGCAAGCCTAAAAAAGTCCAGGTGTAAAAATTTGCTTAACAAGTCACATAATATATTACATCGATAATAGTGTTTAACATGATTTTTTGATGACTACCTCATCTCTGTGCCCTACACATACAATTACAGTGCATTCGGAAAGTATTCAGACCCCTTGACTTTTTCCACATTTTGTTATGTTACAGTGTTACAGCCTTATTGTCACGATCGTCTAAGGTGGAAACAGCGGAGCAAAGCGCAGCGTGGTGAGCGTACATACCTCTTTATTATAAGATGTCGCCAACAAAACAATAAACATGAAAACGAAAATGTGAAGCCAATGTAGTGCTCACAGGCAACTATACGTGGACAACTACCCACAAATACAGGTGGGAAAAAGGCTACCTAAGTATGGTTCTCAATCAGATACAACGATAGACATCTGCCTCTGATTGAGAACCACACCCGGCCAAACACACAGGAATACAAAATCATTGAAAAAGGGACATAGAATGCCCACCCAAATCACACCCTGACCAAACCAAAATATAGACATATAAAGCTCTCTACGGTCAGGGCGTGACACTTATTCTAAAATAGATTTTTTTTTAACTAATGTCCATCAATCTACACACAATAGCCCATAATGACAAAATGAAAACAGGTTTTTAGAATTTTTTGCAAATTTGTTAAGAATTAAAAACTGAAATACCCTATTTACATAAGTATTCAGACCCTTTGCTATGAGACTCGAAATTGAGCTCAGGTGCAACCTGTTTCCATTGATCATTCTTGAGATGTTTCTACAACTTTATTGGAGTCCAACTGTGGTAAATTCAATTACTTGGAAATGATTTGGAAAGGCACACCCCTGTCTATTATATAATGTCCCACAGTTGACAGTGCATGTCAGAGCAAAAATCAAACCATGACATCGAAGGAATTGTCCATGGAGCTCCGAGACAGGATTGTGTCGCGGTCTCTCTGGTCTGATGAATCCAAGATTTAACTCTTTGTCTTGAATGCCAAGCGTCAAATATGGAAGAAACCTGGCACCATCCCTGCGGTGAAGCATGGTGATGGCAGCATCATGCTGTGGGGATGTTTTTCAGTGGCAGGGACTGGGAGACTAGTCAGGATTGAGTGAAAGATGAATGGATTCAAGTACAGAGAGATCCTTGAGTGCTCAGGACCTTAGACTGGAGCAAAGGTTCACCTTCCAACAGTACAACGACCTTAAGCACACAGCAAAGACAATGCAGGAGTGGCTTTGGGACAAGTCTCTGAATGTCCTTGAGTGGCTCCCAATCCAACCTGACAGTGCTTGAGAGGATCTGCAAAGAAGAATCGAAGAGACTTCCCAAATACAGGTTTGCCAAGCTTGTAGCACCATACCCAAGAAGGTATGAGGCTGTCATCGATGCCAAAAGTGCTTCAACAAAGTACTGAGTAAAGGGTCCGAATACTTATGTTTGCTGTTTGGGGTTTTAGGCTGGGTTTCTGTGCAGCACTTTGAGATGTCAGCTGATGTAAGAAGGGCTTTATAAATCAATTTGATTTGATTTATGTAAATGTGATATTTCAGTCAAAAAATAATAATAATTTGTCAAAGTTTATAATAACCTGTTTTTGCTTTGTCATAATGGGGTATTTTGTGTAGATTGATGAGAAAAAAAAAACAATTTAATCAATTTTAGAATAAGGCTGTAACGTAACAACATTTGGAATAAGTCAAGGGGTATGAATACTTTCTGAAGGTACAGTAGCTGTAAGGTCCCTTAGCTGAGCAGTGAATTTAAAACACCAATTCAGCCACAAAAGGCATCTATTGGTAGATAGGTTAAAAGAAAACAAAAATCAGACAGTGAATATCCCTTTGAGCATGTTGAAGTTATTAAATACACTTTGGATGTTGTATCAATACACCGTCACTACAAAGATACAGGCAACCTTCTTAACTCAGTTGCTGGAGAAGAAGGAAACCACTCAGGGAATTCACCATGAGTTTAAAACAGTTAGAGTTTATGGCTGTGACACGAGAGAACTGAGAAAGGATCAATAACATTGTAGTTACTCCAAAATACTAACCTAAATCACAGAGTGAAAATAAGGAAGCCTGTACAGAATAAAAAAATATTCCAAACCATGCATTCTGTTTGCATTAAGCACAATAAAGTAAAACTGCAAAAAAAGAAAATGGCAAAGAAATTAACTTTATGTCCTCAATAGAAAGTGTTATGTTTTTGGGCAAATCCAACACAACACATCACTGGGTACCACTCTTCATATGTTCATGCATGGTGGTGGCTGCATCATGTTATGGGTATGCTTGCCATCAGCAAGGACTAGGGAGTTTTTTTAGGATAAAAAGAAACGGAATAAAGCTAAGCACAGGCAAAATTTTAGATGGGAAATGGTTGTCCAGCAATGTCTAGCAACCTGAGACAGTGTTGAAATCATTTTTTAAAGAATAGTTTTGAAATAATGTACAACCCAGGTGTGCAAAGCTCTTTGTAACGGCTTTCTATAGATGAAGGAGAGTTGGACCAAAATGCGGCGTGGCTATTGAGATTCATGTTTAATGAAAAAACACACTAAACACAAACACTACAAAACAATAAACGTAACGAAAACCGAAACAGCCTAAACTGGTGTAAACTAACACAGAACAGGAACAAAAGGAGATAAGGACAATCACCCACGAAACACTCAAAGAATATGGCTGCCTAAATATGGTTCCCAATCAGAGACAACGATAAACACCTGCCTCTGATTGAGAACCACTTCAGACAGCCATAGATTCACCTAGAACACCCCACTAAGCTAACATCCCAATACATGTGAAAAAAACAACACAAAACACACCACATACAAAAACCCATGTCACACCCTGGCCTGACCAAATAGATTAAGAAAACACAAAAATACTAAGACCAGGGCGTGACACTCTTAAAGAGCAACATACACACGATTGCATGAGGTCTTGAGTTAGAAATGTAACACTTTATAGAACTTATGCATCGAATACATTGTTAATTGGAGGATTTTCACACCTACAGTAGCCGGGCCGTGAAGAGTCTATTGTCCTGCTAATAGGAAACATTGTTTGCATAATGGGCTAAACTTGCTACAGCACTACAGTGAAAAACAAGGGTTTGAAAACCTGTTTTCAAAATGCCTCCAGCTGTAAATAAAAACACAGAATCTCGTTGTCACGTTCTGACCCTAGTTCTGTTATTATATCTTTGTTTTAGTATGGTTAGGGTGTGAGTTGGGTGGGTTGTCTATGTTCATTTTTCTATAATTTGGGATTTCTGTGGTCAGCCTAGTATGGTTCTCAATCAGAGGCAGCTGTCAATTGTTGTCCCTGATAGAGAATCATACTTAGGTAGCCTGGTTTCACTTTTGAGTTGTGGGTGTTTATTTTCTGTCCTTGTGTATGTCGCCAGACAGGACTGTTTCGGTTTTCGTTCGTTCACTTTATTGTTTTGTATTTGGTCCTCCGATCCTTCTCGCTACTCCTTCTCAGAAGAGGAGGACGATATTCGTTACACTCCTTTACATTCTTTATTGCAACCATAATGTCACAAATAAGTTGTATCTACCTTTCCAATTACTTTTAGAGTTTGGGATTTACAAATGTGCGCTTTTTATGTAATTTTTAGTAAGTAATATGCTACAGTCCAGCTACAGCTTGTTAGGATCAAGTAGAAACCAAAAAAATACAGTGCCTTGCGAAAGTATTCGGCCCCCTTGAACTTTGCGACCTTTTGCCACATTTCAGGCTTCAAACATAAAGATATAAAACTGTATTTTTTTTGTGAAGAATCAACAACAAGTGGGATACAATCATGAAGTGGAACAACATTTATTGGATATTTCAAACTTTTTTAACAATCCAAAAACTGAAAAATTGGGCGTGCAAAATTATTCAGCCCCTTTACTTTCAGTGCAGCAAACTCTCTCCAGAAGTTCAGTGAGTATCTCTGAATGATCCAATGTTGACCTAAATGACTAATGATGATAAATACAATCCACCTGTGTGTAATCATTCCATATAAATGCACCTGCACTGTGATAGTCTCAGAGGTCCGTTAAAAGCGCAGAGAGCATCATGAACAAGGAACACACCAGGCAGGTCCGAGATACTGTTGTGAAGAAGTTTAAAGCCGGATTTGGATTCAAAAAGAAAAAAAGATTTCCCAAGCTTTAAACATCCCAAGGAGCACTGTGCAAGCGATAATATTGAAATGGAAGGAGTATCAGACCACTGCAAATCTACCAAGACCTGGCCGTCCCTCTAAACTTTCAGCTCATACAAGGAGAAGACTGATCAGAGATGCAGCCAAGAGGCCCATGATCACTCTGGATGAACTGCAGAGATCTACAGCTGAGGTGGGAGACTCTGTCCATAGGACAACAATCAGTTGTATATTGCACAAATCTGGCCTTTATGGAAGAGTGGCAAGAAGAAAGCCATTTCTTAAAGATATCCATAAAAAGTGTTGTTTAAAGTTTGCCACAAGCCACCTGGGAGACACACCAAACATGTGGAAGAAGGTGCTCTGGTCAGATGAAACCAAAATTGAACTTTTTGGCAACAATGCAAAACGTTATGTTTGGCGTAAAAGCAACACAGCTCATCACCCTGAACACACCATCCCCATTGTCAAACATGGTGGTGGCAGCATCATGGTTTGGGCCTGCTTTTCTTCAGCAGGGACAGGGAAGATGGTTCAAATTGATGGGAAGATGGATGGAGCCAAATACAGGACCATTCTGGAAGAAAACCTGATGGAGTCTGCAAAAGACCTGAGACTGGGACGGAGATTTGTCTTCCAACAAGACAATGATCCAAAACATAAAGCAAAATCTACAATGGAATGGTTCAAAGATAAACATATCCAGGTGTTAGAATGGCCAAGTCAAAGTCCAGACCTGAATCTAATCGAGAATCTGTGGAAAGAACTGAAAACTGCTGTTCACAAATGCTCTCCATCCAACCTCACTGAGCTCGAGCTGTTTTGCAAGGAGGAATGGAAAAAAATTCTCTCGATGTGCAAAACTGATAGACATACCCCAAGCGACTTACAGCTGTAATCGCAGCAAGGTGGTATTAACTTAAGGGGGCTGAATAATTTTGCACGCCCAATTTTTCAGTTTTTGATTTGTTAAAAAAGTTTGAAATATCCAGTAAATGTCGTTCCACTTCATGATTGTGTCCCACTTGTTGTTGATTCTTCACAAAAAAATACAGTTTTATATCTTTATGTTTGAAGCCTGAAATGTGGCAAAAGGTCGCAAAGTTTAAGGGGGCCGAATACTTTCGCAAGGCACTGTAAGTGTATTTTTTTGGTGTGTGCGTGCAGGACAGAGGAATAGAAATTCTTACACTATTGTTCAGGAGGAACAGAAAATTGCATGTCAATTCATAAACCATGTGCCATCGAAAATCTCTTCCCAACTATTTTGCAATCTATATGGCTCTTCGCAAGTAATTACATTGAGAGGATTGGAGGATTCTAAATTGTTAGTTAAAAAAAATATGATTTTTTTTTATGGAGATGATTTCATTTTCCATTAAATTGAAAGTGAGTGATCGTAATCTGAATAAATATTTATAAAGGCCAAAATATTTATTTATGTTTTTAGAATTAGAGAAACCAAAAGCCTACCATGCCTATTTTTTGGACAAGGACATCCCGGCCAGCCAAACATTCCCCTAACCCAGATCACACTGGGCCAATTGTGCAATTGCGCCTCATGGGTCTCCCGGTTGCAGCCGGCACTGGTATCGAACTAGCATCTGTAGCAACGCAGTTTGCACTGCGATGCAATGTCTTAGACTCTGTGTCACTTGGGAGGCCCAATCCACAAAGTTTTTAATGCTGATCAATTGCCTTGCACAAGGAACCAAAATACAGAGAGGTGTTGGCAAGAGTCTATTGTCCTGCTAATAGCCCATAATGGCTCTGTACAACGTGACCTGTCAGGAGTAGTGTGCAGTACTACAGTTAGAGCAAAATAATCCTAACATTTCCACACCCTAATTGTAGTCTAACTATTACCCAAACGGAGATTCAGTGAAAAATACAAATCTTGTTGATTTATCAAGACCAGTCCCCATGCCTGTCTCAGAGTAGCGCTGTCTTGACCTCTGAATACTGTCTTTTCCCCCTTACACTTCCCTTTTCCATTCATTTTGAAAGAGTATTTTCCAGTACACAACATTTTTTTTACCTTCATTAGCCTACTTTGTTCCAATATTTCTGTCATTCAGTGATATTTATTCCCATAGTAATTTGTTATGATCCATATGGAAAATGACATCATACCAAATTAAATTATATTAGTCACATGCGCCAAATTCTACAGTGAAATGCTTATTTACGAGCCCCTATATGCTGATCAATTGCCTTGACAAGAGATGGTAATATTTTTCCTTTTATAGACTATAATACATGGTGTCCTGGTCAGGATAACCAAAAGATATCTTTATTAATTTAACAATTACACAAACTTCAGTGTTTCCTTTCAAATGGTATCAATAATATGCATATCCTTGCTTTAGGTCCTGAGCTACAGGCAGTTAGATTTGGGTATGTCATTTCAGGCAAAAATTGAAAAAAGGGGCTAATCCTTAAGAGGTTTAAAAACCTCTTGTGACTAGGGGGCAGTATTTTCATTTTTGGAAAAATAACGTTCCCAAAGTAAACGGGATATTTTGTCAGGACAAGATGCTAGAAAATGTATATAATTGACAGTTTAGGATAGAAAACACTCTAAAGTTTCCAAAACTATAAAAATACTGTCTGTGAGTATATCAGAACTGATATTGCAGGCGAAAGCCTGAGAAAAATCCAATCCGGAAGTGCCTCATCTTTTGAAAGCTCTGCGTTCCAATGCGTCCCTATTGAGCAGTGAATGGGCTATCAACCAGATTACCTTTTATACGTATTCCCCAAGGTGTCTTCAGCATTGTGACGTAGTTTTACGCCTTTATGTTGAAGAATACCCGTAAGCGGCTACATTGTGTAAGTGGTCACCTGATGGCTCTCAGAGTGATTCTCGCGTAAAATACAGAGGTAACCATTTTTCCAATCGGTCCTACTGAAAAACCAATTGTCCCGATGGATATATTTTCGAATAGATATTTGAAAAACACCTTGAGGATTGATTATAAACAGCGTTTGCCATGTTTCTGTCGATATTATAGAGCTAATTTGGAATCTTTTTCGACGTTGTCGTGACCGCAATTTCCGGTCGATTTCTCAGCCACGTGAAGAACGAACGGAGCTATTTCGCCTACAAAAATAATATTTTGGGAAAAAATGAACATTGGCTATCTAACTGGGAGTCTCGTGAGTGAAAACATCCGAAGCTCATCAAAGGTAAACGATTTAATTTGATTGCTTTTCTGATTTTCGTGACCAAGTTACCTGCTGCTAGCTGGACACAATGCTATGCTAGGCTATCGATAAACTTACACAAATGCTTGTCTTGCTTTGGCTGTAAAGCATATTTTGAAAATCTGAGATGACAGGTTGATTAACAAAAGGCTAAGTTGTGTCTCAATATATTTCACTTGTGATTTTCATGAATAGGATTATTTCTAGTAATATTTATGTCCGTTGCGTTATGCTAATTAGTGTCAGTCGATGATTACGCTCCCGGATCTGGGATGGGGTGTTACTAGAGGTTAAAGACTATCAGAAAGAATGTTTGTGCTTATTTGTTTTGATCCAAAGCCATGAACGAGGACTCACTCAGTAGTATGTCGGTGCCGAGGCTATATGACTGCGCCATCAACTTGGTTATGTAGCAGACATCACTTGCTCATATTCAGTCAACACATATATCTTAAATATATCATGGAATTTAAATTAACATTTTCATTTCTCTTAGAATAAAAACCTTAGTGTAACAACAGTTTCAGTAATTAACACTGACTTGTAGAAACAAAAAATAGGTGTATTTTTCCCGGTGTGTGCCGACAGGACAATTCTTACACTATTGTTCTAAATTCAACCACCTTCTTCATCCTCATCATTCAGTTCGTTGAAATTCAATTTTGAAGTTGTGCACAATTATCAGTTTCTACTCGGTTCATGTCGCCCATTCATTGTCAGTTTGAGACACATTAGCGCCTAGAGACACATTGGCGCGTTGGGACCCAAAAGCATAATCCGAGCTTTAACTCCCCCTTGAGCTGGTCTGGAGCAATGAAGCAGGTACTCAGGGAACCGTACTAAACCACAAATTACCTCTAAATCCCGCAGGATAATCTCAGAACTTTTATTTGAGCAACCACTGTAAGACCCGTTTCCATTGGCACTTTGAATTGAATCTACCCTCACAATGCTGTAACTAACATTACCCCATACTCCTGCCAATGCCAGCCAGACTCAGAGCCATGTATTTAGCTTGCTGACGATAGCTAGCTAAATGGTTAGTGTCATCACTAGTGTTAACCGGTGCTGTACTCCACCGCTGTAACTCTACGTTGTGTGTGGGGTTGATTGAGACTATAGACGTGGACTTTGGAGATCAGGTAGTTTTAATTAAGCAGCATTCACTCTGCATCCTGCATCCAAAAGGAAATAAAACATTTGTAGAGCACATATGTTCTGAGAATCGTCCCTCTTTCTCTCATAGTGCATCAAAATGATTTTTGAATACGAAAATTAGTACAGCCTCTCCTTATTATACATAATATATTTTACATAGATAAAACCACATTCCTGCATCCAAAAGGAAATAAAACATTTGTTGAGCACATATGTTCTGAGAATCGTCCCTCTTTCTACAACAGATGCACAATAGGAGGGACTGGGATCATTCGAGGAGCAAGCCATCGCTCACACATATTGCCTGCTAATACCTTAGCTCGCTATTAACCACATTTTGAATTCAGAATGTTGATATCATCCTAAAAAGTACAATTACAAGTGCATCTTAACAATACCATCCACTTATGAGTAACCTCTAAATATACATCATTATTCATGAACAAAACACTGTGTGTATGACTTTGTACTTAAAATAATCAAACTTTTATGAAGACTGAAAAAGCGTGCCTACCTCTCATAGTGTATCAAAATTATTTGAGCACGAGCACGCAGGGCAAAACGTAAGTTCACTCTCCCATACTCCCAGGATGCAGGCATGCATAATAACAAATCAACATGACATATTAATATATGAACCTGGTGAAATTCACATAGTACTTTAACAACTGTTACACTAGCATAACAGGCTAACTAGTTAGCTGAATTCCTACTTTGATTGCCATGGTATTGGCTATTAGCTAGCTAGCAAGCTAGCCAAGCAAACCAAGTGACAGGTTTGATGTGATGTAGCTAGCTAGCTAGCTTTCAATACAACCTGGCCAGCTAAAATTCCTGCTAGCTCACGTTAGCTAGCTAGCTAGCTTGTTTCAACTCTGGTTTGATAGCAAATGTTAGGTAGCTAGCATTCGAGGGCTGACAGTTCTCATAAAGGTTTATTGTGTAGTGCAAAGTGAATGAAGTATCCCGCTATGGGGTAATTTGTGTCATGTCTGACTACTGCAGTACTGCTTGTCCATGTGCTAGCTAACAGCAACAAGCCCAGATGTGCTAGCTAACAGCAACAAGCCCAGATGAGCTAGCTAAACATTGCGTGAGCATCCAGCAGTGATAATTTTGGTGGTTGCATGGTAACAGCGTCACCAGCCCGAATTCTAATCGAGCTGGCACCAGTTGTGAAATTGGACTGCGCTGATCCGGGTATCCCTCGACCCAGCTCGAATTTGAGAATTCCATTCGAGCCAGCTTGAATTTGAGAATTCCATTCGAGCCAGCTTGAATTTGGCCCTAATTTTAAGTGACAGTGGAAACGGGGCTATATTGTACTACTACTAAGCAGCAGGGGGACATGGATGAAGGGCTTGTTACTACCTCGTGTTAAACATGGTAAACCCATGTTACTGCGGCTCAGGAAAGCTGTTCCTCTGGGATAGTTTCCAGACTGGGGAGAAATCCTGGACGTCTCAATGGAACACAAATCATAATCCTCCCTGTTTTACCGGCCCACAATGTATGAATGCCATGCGGGACTACTGCCACCCTTATTGTCTGTGTGATTAGGACAAAGAGGAGTTCAGCTCTGTGTGGTCATGGGCCCAGTGCTATCTGAACCAACCTCTAGGCCCTTCCAACTGAGCCATTTGAAAATGATAGCGAGCTGAGCGCTAGCTGGGTTCTCGTCTCCTCTCCATCAACACTCACAGATAATGACTTATTGATTGGTTTTGACAAAAATCCATTAACTTGAAAGAGGAGCCCAGCTCTTGTAAGTCCACGATGACAATATTTTAAAAACTAAAAGTGATTAAAGAGTTTGTTGTTGTTGATAAAATTGTTGTTGTTGTTTTTGTGTTGGTCAAGCTACTAATCATAGCTTTTTGTATCCTTTTAGGGTGAAACAAAACATAGCTGGAATGACATGACTCTAAGATTTAGCTTCCAGACAGCTCTCAGAAGAATCACATTTCAGGACCCGATTTGGAAATTTGGAAAGGAAAGAAGAACACAGCTGAAGAAACCAGATGAAGAAACTTCAGTGTGGATATTTGATCTCTTGACAGACTAAACATTGGACATTTAATTTCCCTCCAAATAAACTCAGCTTAATTCTGTGAAGGTTGTAGCAGTGCACCCTATAGAGGAAATGTAAAAGGAAGAAGCTAATGTGTAGATCACACTTCCTCATACTTCTCCTATAGACACAGCAGACCAGCATCAAATGTGTCCTAGCTTTTGGAGGGGCAGACAACAGAACAATATCACACTTCTCCCGGCTTTTAGAGAGACAGACAATTAACCTGTATCACACTTTTCCCAGCTTTTATAGAGAAAGAGAGCAGACCAGCATCACACTTCTTCTAACTTTTAGAGAGAGCGACAGAGACAGCAGACCAGCATCACACTTCTCCCATGCAGCCTCCAGAACCACTGACAGGAAACCTGTATCACACTTCTCCTCCAGAGAATCAGACAGGATACCTGTATCACACTTCTTCTCTAGAGAAAGAGACAGGAGACCTCTATCACACTTCCCCCAGCCTTTACAACCATTGTCAGGAGACCTCTATCACACTTCTCCTCTAGAGAGACAGACAGGAGACCTGTATCACACTTCTCCTAACCTGGAGAGAGACAGACAGGAGACCAGCCCGGCAATGGAGTATCTCATCTTCTGGCAGAATCTGGCAGGGATTTTCTTCCTCTTCACAGAGACACATGCACTCCTCATCTCAAACGGCACCCTATTCCCTCAGGGCATCTGGTCAAAAGTAGTGTACCATATAGGGAATAGGGTGCCATTTGGAAAGCAGCCTGGCTCTGTATACATTTTATGTACATTCTAAAGTAGCTGAACTGACAGTGAACCATCCTAGTGTCCCTTTGTGTCCTCCTTCCCCACATGATGATGTTTACTGTGTTACTGTATGCCAGAGGAGGCTGGAGGGTGGAGCTATAGGAGGACATGCTCATTGTAATGGCTAGAATAGAATAAATGGAATGGTATCAAACACATCAACATACAGAAACCACATGTTTGACTCCTCCCACCAAACTCCACTGCTGTACACACCGACCGCCAAGGACGAGATAGAAATTAATAATGCAGTATGCCACAGGCCTGACATCCTATTGCGCAAAATTATAGTCTTCTAATTGCATTTGGTTTTGTTCATTACCGAATAAATAATCCACTCAAATGAATAAATAATTCACTTGCAGTGCCTTATTGTATACCAAGAAGCTTAGATAGCCCAGCTTGATGCTCTTATAAGAGTCTGTGAAATACAGAGGAAGGAAAAATGAAATTCAGAAAGACGGCATTCAGGACACACAGGGTACCCAAACCGAGCTAAAATAATCTGACCAGGCCACGACAGCTGTGGAAATCCCCTAAAATAGCTTTCCTTCCATAAAGGAGCTCTACTCGTGCATATGCCTGTTTCTACATCCAAAATGGCACCCTATTCCCTCTCTCTATTCCTCTCAGCTGATGTTGTCAGTGGAGTAGTAGTCAGGCAACAGTTTTCCATTAGAGGGAGTGATTCTCTTTTGACTCTGGGGCCAAGTCCCCGGACAATAACACTGACGTGGTGTGTTTGTCTGTCAACTCTCTCATCACCGCCGGGGGATAGCAGTTAGTGGCTTCACTTCCATTCTGGAGTGCCTTATAATAACAAGACTTATCTGGGATTATCCTGTCGGAGTTAATGCAGAGTAAGAGCAGTTACATGGCTTATTTGATTACGAATGTCCATAAAGAATGTCACAATCCTGGCTGTCACTGTGAGACAGCTCTATTCCCAGCGTTCTCTTGCTCTGTAGACACACACACAAGTTTGTTTTACTATCCTTGTGGGGACCAAACAATTGATTCCCATTAAAAATTATATTTTCCCTAACCCTAAACCTAACCCTTACTCTAACCATAAACCTAACCACTAAGTCTAAAATGTAATTGTTGTGTGGACAGGCAAAATGTATTTTTTATTTCCCTGGTTTTACTATCCTTGTGAGGACTGGTCCCCACAAGGATAGTAAAACCAAACCGAACTTTAAAAAAAATAATTTAAAAAAACAAATCGGCCAAATCGTTGTCCAGAAATACCGATTGTTATGAAAACTTGAAATCGGCCATTCCGATTAATCGGCCGACCTCTAATGTCTATGTCCTGCACCTATAAAGCTCATGCATAGCTAATAAATGTTTAACATAATCTCATGTATTTCTTAACCAGAAAATGCATACGTCATTTCTTTATCTGCATTTCTACACGATTTTCTGTACTACAGTAAAAGGTTGTGTGTTAGGGAGGACAATGTAACACTAGATTTACTGTGGTAGACAGGATTAATTAACCTGTACTTCTGACTCAGGGTGCATCCTAAATTGCACCCTATTCACTTTATAGTGCACTACTATTGACCAGGGCCTGTCACGCCAAATGATGTCCCCTGGTCAAATAGTGTCCCCCTCACAAATGATATTATTTCAGTGTAGATAAGGGAAGGGTAGGTTAAAATGAAAACAAGACAGTCAGATCGGGCTGATCTGTAAGGTATGAAGGGATTATCACCCCACATGAATGGGGTGATCTGTAAGGTAAGGGGGGTTATCACCCCACATGAATGGGCTGATCTGTAAGGTATGAAGGGGTTATCACCCCACATGAATGGGCTGATCTGTAAGGTAAGGGGGGGTTATCACCCCACATGAATGGGCTGATCTGTAAGGTAAGGGGGGGTTATCACCCCACATGAATGGGGTGATCTGTAAGGTATGAAGGGGCATCACCCCACATGAATGGGGTGATTTGTAAGGTATGAGGGGGTTATCACCCCACATGAATGGGGTGATCTGTAAGGTATGAGGGGGTTATCACCCCACATGAATGGGCTGATCTGTAAGGTATGAAGGGGTTATCACCCCACATGAATGGGGTGATCTGTAAGGTATGAAGGGGTTATCACCCCACATGAATGGGCTGATCTGTAAGGTATGAGGGGGTTATCACCCCACATGAATGGGGTGATCTGCTTGACACTTTCATGTGTCAAGCAGATTGCACGTTTTCTTTGCCATTTCTGAAATGTAGTAATGTTTAAGACATGGATTTCATGTTATAATGTTAACAAGGTACCCAAAAGTAGTTTGAATTAATGTTTTCATTTAATTAGCTAAACAAAAAACTAAACTTGCTTAATTAAAGAGCGACATTGATGCGGAAATCAGCCTTGTTTGCATAACGATGATGAATAGAATGTCATTTAGGCTGTAGCGATCTTCAAAATTGTAATCATTTGGTCATCACACCAATGATATAGCAATGGACGCGGATAGTTTATCGAATCCCATTGTGATGTAGAGGGGGACACTATTTGGCCGGTACGACTCTAGTCAAAAGTAGGATACCTAGTCAGTTGTACAACTGAAATGTGTCTTTTGCATTTAAACCAACCCCTCTGAACCAGAGAGGTGTGGGGGAGGATATCATAATCAACATCCATGTATTTGGGAGTTAACGGGGCAGGGGCAGAACAACAGATTTTTACCTTGTCAGCTTGGGTATTCAATCCAGCAACCTTTCAGTTACTGGCCCAATGCTCTAACCTCTAGGCTACCTGAATGCACTATATAGGGAATAAGATGTCATTTGGGACACTGTAATGAGAATCACAGTATGGGATGTCTATGAAATAAATGACATGCCAGCATCTTAACTTTATTGAATTGACCCTATGTGATGAAGTCAGTTTATAAATATAGTTTTTCTGTTTTAACACGCCTCAGATTGAAGGTCCCAACAGATCCTGGCAGTTTGGCACATTTGGAAACTAAAAAATGCATTAATGACTGGATAGTATTTACCTTTAAATGCCCTTGAAATAATACTTGCACATCAAACAGATGTGTGAAAGGGAAGAACTGTCTCCCTAAGACACATATTTTTCTGAATGTAAATATGTCTCTAGTCTCTATTATTTTATCTCTATTCTACCCAAATGGCACCCTTTTCCCTTCATAGTGCACTACGCTTGATAGAGTGCCAACTGCGTCTCACAGATCTGACTTTGAACTTTTGTTTCACACTGGGTTAAGTTCAGTCCATCTGCTCTTGCCCTCATCATAGACATCAAAACCATGGCTGTCCCAAATTGCACCCTATTCCCTAAATAGTGCACTACTTTTGGCGAGAGCCCTATGGGAATCACCCAAGAGAATTGTTTTCAGTGGAGGGTTCAGAGGTGGTCTCTCCTTTAAACAAATGGAGTCTGATTCAAAATTTGGGCGGTTATTTCAAGAAAGGCGCCTTGTACTGTAGATGGAATTGTTTTCAGCTTCACTAAATCCATCACAGCCAGTTCCAAACCAACAAACATCTTCATCTAATTCTGGCCTATATTCATATAAATATTCCTTGACTAAAATGGCCAGTTCTGTGTTATTTTCTAGGGGCATGGGCTAGATAAAATCCTTTTAGGTATTTTTCTCCACTTCAGACCTGGTTGTTTTTGCTTTCTTCTTCTTACAGGTGAGAATAACAAGAGAATCGCTCAATAAAACCCCGAGGAGTGCGGCTGGCTCATTTGTGCCGGGCAGAGGCTAGGGCTGAGGCTGGAGTTTAGATGGCCTTTTCAGCGGTCAGCTTTTGACAGCCAGGCAGTCTGGTGGTAATGGGATGCTGGGGCCTGGCTGTCTGGTTGTTATCTAGTCTGAACTATGAGCCTTGACTCAGCTACTCTGCTGATAAACATGACCCTACACTGTATATATGGTACATGGATGTTCTGTTATTAAGTGTATTATTCAACTTTCACTGTGTGTTTTGTCCATTAGAAACAGGAACTGGGTCAGAAGATCCTTCCCATTGTGAATAGCATCAAGCTAGACTGCAACCCAAATGACACCGCATTCCCTATGTGGTGCATTACGTTTGACCAGGGTCCATTTAGGACACACTCTGTCTCAGCCCTGTCTCTGATGGTTGGATAAGCCACTCTGTACTGTATCAGCTGATTACTCTGTAGCAGAATATGCAGTGCCTTCCTCATCATATCGAAATAACATTTCAGAAACAAGGTTCAATTGCTTTTTATTTTAACATATTATAATGCAGGAGGCAGAGAGGTGTGTGAGACAGAGGGGGTGGGTGGCGGGGGTGGGGAGGAGAGGTAGAGGGGAGGTGGAGGAGGGGGGCTTGGAGGATACTGGGAAGTCTGATGCTCTGCAACAGATTTGGATTCTACCCAGCACCTAAAATATTCCTTTCAATAAAGCACAAATCTGGTTCATCCATGACCCTCTGACCTGCAGAGTGTGCAAGGAGAACACAGGCAACAAGCCAAAAAATGAAGAAAATGGAACATGGTAAGATGGGGGTGACAACATGTATTTTGTTGGTGAGGAGTTCAGTAACATTGGGCTAAATTACCTCTGGGACACTGAGCTCAGAATGCAAGTCTCTCTCTACATCTCTGGTTTAGAACCAAACTGATTGAACTACGTCCCAGAAGCTTGGAAACTCACCCAAGCTCAATAAAATGGCTTCTCTTCAGCTCTTTAAGACACAACATTAAGTAAAGATCACTGCTTTGAAAATCAGTGTGTTTTCATCTTCTTCTGTAGTTAATGAGAGTTCACTTTGTAAAGATTGTCTGTGTTAAAGCTTGGAATCAAATGTGGCAGACATCCAACATTCAACACATTTCATTTGGATTATAAAAGTGTTCAAACTGTTATTTGTCAGTAGATAGGTAGTCTATTTATTTGGATTCTCATAAGCTACAACCAAATGAACACTATTTTTCTTATTAACTTTTTGATTTAAGTCAGTTGTACAGGCAGAACCAAACACCCCCTCTGCTGGAATGGCAGCCTACTCAGAGCCATGGACAAAGAGAAGCCAGCTTCTGTCTGACATACCGTAGCCTGGGAGGGAGAGGGCATTTTACTATAACCTTGACTTGAGTCAGAAAAGACCAACTCACCAACCCACGGCTTTGTACTCATGGGCCACTTTGTGTCACCATTAACCCCCATCCCCCACCCCTCCCCAATGTCAGTTTACTATCAGACTGCAGAGGGCCCGGTGGCAAAACATTTAATGAAATTAAATGTCAAATGAAAGAGTGAGAGGACAGAAAACTTTGGTCACTGCAGGGCTGGAAGGATTGCTCCCTGAAAGAGAAAAAGGGACTTACCGTGAAAATTCTGTGTTCCTCTAAATGTTCTTATCCGATGTAGAACTAAAGATGAAATTACACTCTCAAATTTGAAGATAATTTACACCTTCCCTCTGGATTTTCTTTAGAGAAAATAGACCTCATGATCTCTTACCAGCAGACCTGGGGTCAGTGTGGTACCAGCCTGTAGCGATCATCCTCGCCCTGTAGATGTCTATAATTGTCTGGGATGAACTGTGATCAGATCATCCCAAGAACCCTGAATATGAGGTGTGCGCAATGGCTGAAATGGGATCAGTGTGATAGCATCCCCAGGTCCCTGTAGATAATGTCAAGATGGTGCCGACAGAGAGGGCCGCCTCACCTGTAGTCCTTAGGAAACTTTTTTGAATGTATTCTTACATTGTTAGCACAGAAAATCTTACGTTTTATTGAGAACAGGCGGGAAGAACTATTGGATATCAGAGCGATGTCAACTAACCAGCACTACGACCAGGAATACGACTTTCCCTAAGCGAATCCTTTGTCTGGGCACCCAGGGCATTCAAACTGATTCCAGAGGCTGACCAAAAACAATGCCGCCACAGAAGCGGCCTTCTGGTCAGACTTCGGAGGCGCACACACCACCCACCACTTCAGAGTATATTGCTCGCTAATGTCTAGTCTCTAGATAACAAGGTAGACAAAATTAGGGCAAGGGTTGCTTCCCAGAGAGACATCAGGGATTGCAACATATTCTGTTTCACAGAAACATGGCTCTCTTGGGATATGCTGTCAGAGTCGGTACAGCCATCGGGATTCATTGTGCGTCACGTCGACAGAAATAAGCATCTATCCAGGAAGAAGAGGGGTGGGGTGTATGTTTCATGATTAACGACTCATGGTGTAATTGTAACAACATACAGGAAGTCAGCTCTTTTTCTTCAACTGACCTAGGGGGATTTTAAGAAAGCAAATTTGAGAACTAGACAACCTACAGTTGGAGTCAGACGTTTACATAAACTTATGTTGGAGTCAGTAAAACTCGTTTTTCAACCACTCCACAAATTTCTTGTTAACAGTTTTTGTTAACATTTTTTTGTCTCTCCCAGCTTTGATGCACCTGTACTGATCACGCCTTCTGGAGGTGAACGGGGTGGCCAGGCAGTGGCCTGGGTGGTTGTTGTCCTTGATGATCTTTTTGGATGCATCTGTAAAAGTTTGTGAGGGTTTTAGGTGAGAAACTAAATTTTTCAGCCTCCTGAGGTTGAAAAAGTGCTGTTGTGCCTTCTTCACCACACTGTCTGTTTGGGTGGAACGTTTCAGTTTGTCTGTGATGTGTACGCCGAGAAACTTAAAACTTTCCACCTTCTCCACTGCTATCCCGTCGATGTGGATAGGGCGGTGCTCCCTCTGCTGTTTCCTAAGACCACGATCATCTCCTTTGTTTTGTTTATATTGAGTGAGAGGTTGTTTTCCTGACACCACACTCCGAGTGTCCTCACCTCCCTTATAGGCTGTCTCGTCATTTTTGATGATCAAGCCTACTACTGTTGTGTCATCTGCAAACTTAATGATTGAGTTGGAGGCGTGCATGGCCATGCAGTCATGGGTGAATGGGGAGTACAGGAGGGGCTGAACACGCACACTTGTGGTAACCCAGTGTTGAGAATCAGCGAAGTGGAGATGTTGTTTTTTACCTTCACCACCTGGGTGGCAGACCATCAGGAAGTCCAGGACCCAACTGCACAGGATGGGGTTGAAACCCAGGGTCTCAAGCGTAATGATGAGCTTGGAGGGTACCATGGTGCTGAATGCTGAGCTGTAGTCAATGAACAGCATTCTTACATAGCTATACCTCTTGTCCAGGTGGGATAGGGCAGTGTGCAGTATGATGACGATTGCATCATCTGTAGACCTATTGGGGTTCGCAAATTGAAGTGGGTCTAGGGTGACAGGTAAGGTGGAGGTGATATAATCCTTGACTGGTCTCTCAAAGCGCTTCATGATGACAGAAGTGAGTGCCACGGGGTGATTGTCATTTAGTTCAGTTACCTTTCCTTCTTGGTTATAGGAACAATGGTGGCCATCTTGGAGCATGTGGGGAGAGCAGATTGGGATAGGGAGAGATGGAATATATCCGTAAACACACCAGCCAGCTGGTAGGCATATGCTCTCAGGACGCGGCCAGGGATGCCGTCTGGGCCAACAACCTTGCGAGGGTTAACAAGTTTAAATGTCTTACTCACATCAGCCACGGAGAAGGAGAGCCCACAGTCCTTGGTAGCAGGCTGCGTCGGTAGGTCTTTAGGTCTTTAGTAGGTCTTTAGTTTGTCTGGAAGCAAGGCGTCGGTGTCCGTGACGTGGCTGCGCTTTCAGTTTTGCACGAATGCCGCCATCTATCCATGGTTTCTGGTTAGGGTATAATAGTCACAGTAGGTACAACATCTTCAATGCACTTTCTTATAAGCTCACTCACAGAATCAGAGTATAAATCAATATTATTCTCTAAGGCTACCCGGAACATGTCCCAGTCTGCATGATCAATACAATCTTCAAGCGTGGATTCTGATTTCTCAAACCAGCATTGAATAGTCCTTGTCACGGGTACATCCTGTTTGAGTTTCTGCCTTATAGGAGGGTGGAGAAAAATGTAGTCGTAGTCAGATTTGCAGAAGGGAGGGCGGGGGAGGGCCTTGCATGTATCGTGGAAGTTAGATTAGCAGTGATCCAGAGTTTTGCCAGCACAAGTTCTACAATCAATATGCTGATAGAATTTACAATTGAAGTCGGAAGATTACATACAGCTTAGCCAAATACATTTAAACTCATTTTTTACAATTCCTTTTGTTTCATCCTAGAAAAAAATTCCCTGTCTTAGGTCAGTTAGGATCACCACTTTATTTTAAGAATGTGAAATGTCAGAATAATAATAGAGAGAATGATTTATTTCAGCTTTTATTTCTTTCATCACATTCCCAGTGGGTCAGAAGTTTACATACACTCAATTAGTATTTGGTAGCATTGCCTTTAAATTGTTTAACTTGGGTCAAATGTTTCGGGTAGCCTTCCACAAGCGTCCCACAATACGTTGGGTGAATTTTGGCCCATTCCCCCTGACAAAGCTGGTGTAACTGAGTCGGGTTTGTAGGCCTCCTTGATCGCACACGCTTTTTCAGTTCTGCCCACAAATCTTCTATAGGATTGAGGTCAGGGCTTTGTGATGGCCACACCAATACCTTGACTTTGTTGTCCTTAAGCCATTTTGCCACAACTTTGGAAGTATACTTGGGGTCATTGTTCATTTTGAAGACCCATTTGCGCCCAAGCTTTAACTTCCAGACTGACGTCTTGAGATGATGCTTCAATTTATCCACAAGCGTTTCCGCCCCATGATGCCATCTATTTTGTGAAGTGCACCAGTCCCTCCTGCAGCAAAGCACCACCACAACATTATGCTGCCACCCCGTGCTTCACTGTTGGGATGGTGTTCTTCGGCTTGCAAGCCTCCCCCTTTCCCCCCAAACATAACGATGGTCATTATTGCCAAACATTTATTTAATCAGACCAGATGACATTTCTCCAAAATGCATATTTGTCCCCATGTGCAGTTGCAACCCTTTTTTATGGTGGTTTTGGAGCAGTGGCTTCTTTCTTGCTGAGCGGTTTCAGGTTATATCGACATGAGACTCGTTTTTACTGTGGATAGAGATACTTGTGTACCTGTTTCCTCCAGCATCTTCACAAGGTCCTTTGCTGTTGTTCTGGGATTGATTTGCAATTTTGCACCAAAGTACATTCATCTCTCGGAGACAGAACGTGTCTCCTTCCTGAGCAGTATGACGGCTGCGTGGTCCCATGGTGTTTATAGTTGCATACTATTGTTTGTACAGATGAACGTGGTACATTTGGAAATGGCTCCCAAGGATGAAGCAGACTTGTGGAGGTCTCCAATTTCTTTTCTGAGGTCTTGGCTGATTTCTTTTTATTTTCCCATGATGTCCAGCAATGAAGCACTGAGTTTGAAGGTACAGTGGGGCAAAAAAGTATTTAGTCAGCCACCAAATATGCAAGTTCTCCCACTTAAAAAGATGAGAGAGGCCTGTAATTTTCATCATAGGTACACTTCAACTATGACAGACAAAATGTAGGATTTAATGAATTTATTTGCAAATTATGGTGGAAAATAAGTATTTGGTCAATAACAAAAGTTTATCTCAATACTTTGTTATATACCCTTTGTTGTCAATGACAGAGGTCAAACGTTTTCTGTAAGTCTTCATAAGTTTTCACACACTGTTGCTGGTATTTTGGCCCATTATTTTGGCCTATGCCTTGAAAACCATCACAGGTACACTTCCAATTGACTCAAATTATGTCAATTAGCCTATCAGAAGCTTCTATAGCCATGACATCATTTTATGGAATTCTCCAAGATGTTTAAAGGCACAGTCAACTGTGTGTATGTAAACTTCTGACCCACTGGAATTGTGATACAGTGAATTATAAGTGAAATTATCTGTCTATAAACAATTGCTGGAAAAATGACTTGAATCATGCATAAAGTAGATGTCCTTACCGACTTGCCAAAACCATAGTTTGTTTAACAACTGTCACTAACACAGAGAGGGTACTGCCTACATACAGACTTGAAATCATTGGCCACTCTAATAAATAGATCACTAGTCACTTTAATAATGCCACTTGAATAATGTTTACATATCTTGCATTACTCATTGCATATGTATATACTTTATTGCATACCATTTATTGCATCTTGCCTATGCCGCTCGGTCATTGCTCATCCATATATGTATATGTGTATATTAATATTCCATTCCTTTACTTAAATGTGTGTGTATTACGTAGTTGTTGTGGAATTGTTAGATTACTTGTTAGATATTGCTGCACGGTCGGAACATCTGCTAACCATGTGTATGTGAACAATAACATTTGATTTGATTTGAATTGTGTGTAATGGCAGAACTGGGATCAGTGTAATAGCATCCCCATGTCCCTGTAGATGGGTTGTGCATAATGGCTGAACTGGGTTCAGTGTAATATCATCCCCATGTCGCTGTAGATGAGTTGTGCGTAACGGCTGAACTGGGATCAGTGGGGTAGCATTCCTATGTCCCTGTAGATGAGTTGTGCATAATTGCTGAACTGGTATCAGTGTAATATCATTAGGGCGGCAGGTAGCCTGGCGGGTAGGAGCGTTAGGCCACTAACCTAAAGGTTGCTGGATTGAATCCCTGAGATGACAAGGAAAATATCTGTCGTTCTGCCCTTGTGCAAGGCAGTTAACCCATTGTTCCCCAGGTGCTGTTGAAGTGAATATCAATTAAGGCAGCTCCCCGCATTGGGTTAGTTGCGGAAGACACATTTCAGTTGAATGCGTTAGGTATCCCCCCTCCACAGGTCCATCTAGTTGAGTTGTGTGATATGGCAAAACTGGGATCAGTGTGATGGCGTTCCCAGATCCCTCAAGATGAGGTGTGTATTGTATTGGGCGGATCCACATATCTCTCCCCTCTGAAGGATGAATCAATGCAGCATGAAGAAGATAGTTTCCAGCCCATTTCCCCCTCTGATTACCCCCCCCCACACACACACACACACACACACACACACACTCACAAAGCTTCTTGATATTACCCCCCACCACACACAGCTCCTTAATAGCTTGTTGTGTCATAAATCTGCCTTTACCACCCAGGCATCACAGATGGATCACACTGGATGTTTTACATATTACATCGGGCAGCAGGTAGCCTCAAGGTTAGAGTGTTCTGTATGGTGTTTTTTCTTTTTCTTCTCACCTTTATTTAACCAGGTGGGCTAGTTGAGAACAAGTTCTCATTTCCATCTGCGAGCTGGCCAATATAAAGCAAAGCAGTGCGACACAAACAACAACACAGTGTTACACATGGAGTAAACAAACGTACAGTCAATAACAAGATAGAAAAAGTCTATATACAGTGTGTGCAAATGGCGTAAGGAGGTAAGGCAATAAATAGGTCATAGTAGCGAAGTCATTACAATTTAGCAAATTAACACTGAAGTGATAGATGTGCAGATGATGATGTGCAAGTAGAAATACTGGTGTGCAAAATAGCAGAAAAAGTAAATAAAAACAATATGGGGATGAGGTAGGTAGTTAGATGGGTTGTGTACAGCTGCAGCGATCGGTAAGCTGCTCAGATAGCTGATGCTTAAAGTTAGTGAGGGAGATCTCTAACTTCAGCGATTTTTGCAATTCGTTCCAGTCATTGGCAACAGAGAACTGGAAGGAGAGGTGGCCAAAGGAGGTGTTGGCTTTGGGGATGACCAGTGAAATATACCTGCTGTAGTGTGTGCTACGGGAGGGCCGTCCAGAATAGTGATGCTAGTTAGACTGGCAGATGGGTGAAGCGATTGGTTGAAGAGCATGCATGCAGTTTTACTAGCATTTAAGAGCAGTTGGAGGCCACGGAAGGAGTGTTGTATGGCATTGAAGCTCGTTTGTAGGTTTGTTAACACAGTGTCCAAAGAAGGGCCAGATGTATACAGAATGGTGTCGTCTGCGTAGAGGTGGATCAATTAATCACCGTCAGCAAGAGCGGCATCGTTGATATATACAGAGAAAAGATTTGGCCCAAGAATAGAGACTGACCCATAGGTCTGGACAACAGGCCCTCCGATATTTTTCACACTGAACTCTTTCAGAGAAGTAGTTGGTGAACCAAGCGAGGCAGTCGTTTGAGAAACCAAGGCTGTTGAGTCTGCTGCTAAGAATATGGTGATTGACAGAGTCGAAAGCCTTGGCCGGGTCGAAGAAGATGGCTGCACAGTACTGTATTTTATCGATGGCGGTTATGATATCGTTTAGTACCTTGAGCGTGGCTGAGGTGCACCTGTGACCAGCGCAGAAACTGGATTGCACAGGGAGAAGATACGATGGGATTTGAAATGGTCAGTGATCTGTTTCTTAACTTGGCTTTCGAAGACTTTAGCAAGGCAGGGCAGGATGAATATAGGTCTGTAACAGTTTGGGTCTAGAGTGTCACCCCATGACCGTGGCAGCTTTCCAATCTGTAGGAATCTCGGACGATAAGAAAGAGAGGTTGAACAGATTGGTAATAGGGGTTGCAACCAAGGCAACGGATAATTTTAGAAAGAGATGGTCCAGATTGTCTAGCCCTGCTGATTTGTACGGGTCCAGGTTTTGCAGCTCTTTCAGAACATTTACTGTATGGATTTGGGTGAAGGAGAAACTGAGGAGTCTTGGGTAAGTAGCTGCAGGGGGTGCGGAACTGTTGGCCGGGGTTGGGGTAGTCAGGAGGAAAGCATGGCCAGCTGTAGAGAAATACTTATTGAAATGTTCAATTATCATGGATTTACCGGTGGTGACAGTGTTTCCTAGCCTGAGTGCAGTGGGCTGGAAGGAGGTGCTCTTATTCTCCATGGACTTTACAGTGTCCCAAAACTTTTTGGAGTTAGAGCCACAGGATGCAAATTTCTGTTTGAAAAAGCTAGCCTTTGCTTTCCTAACTGACTGTGTGTATTGGTTCCTGACTTCCCTGAAAAGTTGCTTATCCTGGGGACTATTCGATGTTAGTGCAGTCCGCCACGGGATATTTTTGTGCTGGTCGAGGGTAGTCAGGTCTGGAGTGAACCAAGGGCTATATCTGTTCTTAGTTACACGTTTTTTTGAAAGGGGCATGCTTATTTCAGATGGTGAGGAAATTACTTTTAAAGAACGACCAGGCATCCTCGACTGACGGGATGAGGTCACTATCCTTCCAGGATACCCGGGCCAGGTTGATTAGAAAGGCCTGTTCGTAGAAGTGTTTTAGGGAGCGTTTGACAGTGATGAGGGGTGGTCGTTTGACCGTGGACCCATAGCAGATGCAGGCAATAAGACAGTAATCGCTGAGATCCTGGTTGAAAAAAGCAGAGGTGTATTTGGAGGGCAAGTTTGTCAGGATAATGTCTATGAGGGTGCCCATGTTTACAGATTTAGGGCTGTAACTGGTTGGTCCTTGATAATTTGTGTGAGATTGAGGGCATCTAGCTTAGATTGTAGGACTGCTGGGTTATTAAGCATATCCCAGTTTAGGTCACCTAACAGCACAAACTCTGAAGATAGATGGGGGGCAATCAATTCACATATGGTGTCCAGGGCACAGCTGGGAGGTGAGGGTGGTCTATAACAGGCGGCAACAGTGAGAGATTTATTTCTGGAGAGATTCATTTTTAAAATTAGAAGCTCGAACTGTTTGGGCATAGACCTGGAAAGTATGACAGAACTTTGCAGGCCATCTCTACAGTAGATTACAACTCCTCCCCTTTGTAGGGATGGAAATCTCAGAATTTTTGTTGGCCTTCCTAAGCCAGGATTCAGACACGGCAAGGACATCAGGGTTGGCAGAGTGTGCTAAAGCAGTGAGTAAAACACACTTAGGAAGGAGGCTTCTGATGTTAACATGCATGAAACCAAGGCTTTTACGCTTACAGAAGTAAACAAATGAGAGTGCCTGGGGACACACTGGGCCTAGGTTAACATCTACATCACCCGAGGAACAGAGGAGGAGTAGGATGAGCGTACGGCTAAAGTCCATCAAAACTGCTTGTCTCGTGCGTTGGGGACAGAGAATAAAAGAGCAGTAACCATAAGGTTGCTAGTTTGAATCCCTGAGCCGACAAGGTGAAAAATTGTCGATGTGCCCTTGAGCAATACACTTAACTCAAATGTTTCCAGGGTCACCATTGATAATGGCAGACCCTAGCTGTTACCCAACTCTCCGAGGTGTCTCAGGGAAAGTTGGGTTTCCAATTCACACGTGTAAAATACACACTTGTACATGTGTGATATTGGACAAATATAAGCACCCACCTAATTATTATAAACACCAATGTGTCTTTGGTGTATGGGTAATGTGTGACAGTGCTGTACTATATGATTGGTATGTCAGAGGGATCCAGGCTAGACTGTATGACATGCAGTCTGTACTGTACTGTATGCCAGAGGGATGTAGGCTAGTCTATATTATAACCAGTCTGTACTGTCCATATGTCTAAGGGATCCAGGCTAGACTGTATAATATCCAGTCTGTACTGTACGTCAAATTGATCCAGGCTAGACTGTATAATATCCAGTCTGTACTGCACTGGATGTCAAAGGGATCCAGGCTAGACGGTATCATATCCAGTCTGTACTGTATGTCAAAGGGATCCAGGCTAGACTGTATAATAACTAGTCTGGACTGTACTGTATGTCTTAGGGATCCTGTGATGTGAATAAGGGTCCAGGCCCACAGGCTAAATGTGAAATAACAGGAGCTGGACAATGGAAGGATAAATGTTGCTTCATCTGAAGAAGCTCAATCTTGCCCTGTTTAAACCAGGTGCTCACATACGTCCCGTGTTCTGATGTTGTCCACATTCTGAGTGTGCCCATGTTTTCAGATTGGTGAAGATGATTAAAAGACACATTGTGAACTGATTGTGATCAGATCTTTCTGACCCCCTCCGGAGGTGGTCTAGCGGCATCTGGACATCTTACGAGTGTAAACGGATCCGTTATTATCCTCATTATCCCGCCATCTAAAATCATTGATTTGATTTACAGTGGTTTATTTACAACCATGACATAAGCAGCAACCACTGTGTCTACTGCTCTAATATAGTCTCGATAGTCAGATTCCCTGAACTTTTGTGACTGAATCAATATTGATACCTTCTCTAACAAGGACATCTATAAAGCAGACAATATCAAATTAGAGGAAGTTTGTTCATTGCCAATAAAACAAGACTGGCAACCAGCAAGCATGTCCTGCAGAGAGTCTGCCATCGATTCATCAGGTGAATAGATACATGTGCAGCATTAAGTTAAAGCTAGTGATCACATACATCATAATACAGAGAACCCTACAAAGACAAATAGATGTTTCTCAGGACAGTCAGGACTGTTTACAGGCAGCATTTGTCTTTGTAGCAGCAGCAGCATGGATCCACTGAAGAGGAGGACAGACATATATGCAATCCAATCAATTGAAAACAACATTGAAAGAGCCAAATTCAGTTAGTGTTTTCGTAAGATTAATATGAATTCATTGCCATGTCCTCACCAATTATTGCCTTTTTTTGTGGAATGCACATTCTTTTTACTTATGATAAACAGAATATGCTTTCCCACCTCTTTCTAAATGTGAGAGAGTCATTTCATTCTCGAAGCAAAGGTTCTCATGAAATTCCCTTCTCCCTGCTGAAAACTGCTTTGAAATCACCTCTGTCACCATTCCCTCCATAAGAGAATGGAGACTGTTATTGGGAGATGGTTTTGCTCAGTAAATGTGAATGGTGTATTGCTTTCATTATACAAACTCTCCAGTGAAAGTGATACTTTGCATATTTTTAGGTCACTAAGTACAACCTGCGAAATTCAACCGGTGGAAGGGAGCTACCTTGAACTGTTTAACATGAACTCATTCCAATTGAACTCTCCTACTCCTTCCAGACTGGCTAATCTCTGTCAATAGGATGAGACACAATGAGGTCGCCATGCCAACGACCATGTCACCGGCCAACCAGAGACGTAATCTGAGATCTCTTGCACAGCAGTGACAACATCGACTCCTCCAGCAGTGTTCTTTGGATGTTATGTTTGTCTTGTACATTTAACATAATAGGATATGCCATTTGTCAGATGCTTTTATCCAAAGCAACTTAGCATGGTGCGTGTGTACATGTTGATATGGGTAGTGGAAATTGAAACCACAATCCTGCAGAAAGTTGCACGCGCCATGCTCTACCAACTCTGCCACACAGGACCACAGATTTAGACTGTGGAACATTTCTTCAGGTAGTTCTACCTTTCTATGACTCAAAAGTGTATGTTGATAGCATAGATATCAAACATACAGTATGGGGTATGTATCATATACTGGTTCTATATACAGCGCATTCAGAAAGTATTCAGACCCCTTGACTTTTTCCACATTATGTTACATTACAGCCTTATTGTAAAATGGATTAAATAAAACATAATCCTCATCGGTCTACACACAACACCTCATAATGACAAAACAGGTTTATAGAAATGTTTGCTAATTTATTAAAAATTAAAAACGGAAATATCTTATTTACATAAGCATTCAGACCCTTTGCTATGACACTCGAAATTGAGCTCAGCTGCATCCTGTTTCCATTGATCATTCTTGAGATGTTTCTACAACTTGATTGGAGTCCACCTGTGGTAAATTCAATTGATTTTACATGATTTGGAAAGGCTCACACCTGTCTATATAAGGTCCCACAGTTGACAGTGCATATCAGAGTAAAAACCAAGCCATGAGGTCGAAGGAATTGTCCATAGAGCTACGAGACAGGATTGTGTTAACCTTCCCCAGGCACATATCTGGGGAAGGGCACCAAAACATTTCTGCAGCATTGAAGGTCACTAAGAATGCAGTGGCCTCCATCATTTTTAAATGGAAGAATTTTGGAACCACAAAGACTCTTCCAAGAGCTGTCCGCCGGGCCAAACTGAGCAATCGGGGGCGAAGGGCCTTGGTCAGGAAGGTGAGCAAGAACCCGCTGGTCACTCTGACAGAGCTCCACAGGTCCTCTGTGGCGATGGAAAAACCTTCCAGAAGGACAACCATCTCTGCAGCACTCCACCATTCAGGCCTTTATGGTAGAGTGGCCAGACTGAAGCCACTCTACAGTAAAAGGCACATGACAGCCCTCTTGGAGATTCTCTGAAACCAAAATGTAACTTTTTGACCTGAATGCCAAGCGTCACATCTGGAGGAAACCTGTCACCATCTCTATGGTGAAGCATGTTGGTGACAGCATCATGCTGTGGGGATTTTTTCAGCAGCAGGGACTGTGAGAATAGTTTGAGGGAAAGATGAACGGAGCAAAGTACAGAGAGATCCTTGATGAAAACTTTCTCCAGACTGCTCTGGACCTCAGACTGGGGCGAAAGTTGACATTTCAGCAAAACAACCACCCTAAGCACACAGCCTAGACAGCGCAGAAGTGGCTTCGGGACAAGTCTCTGAATGTCCTTCAAGGACTTGAACCCAATCTAACATCTCTGGAGAGAAGACTCGAGGCTGCAAATGCTGCCAAAGGTGCTTCAACAAAGTACTGAGTAAAGGGTCTGAATCCTTATGTAAATATGATATTTCAGTTTTAAACTGTTTTTGCTTTGTTATTTTGTGGTATTGTGTAGAGATTGACGAGCGGAAAAAACAACTGAATCCATTTTAGAATAAGGCTGTAATGTAACCAAATGTGGAAAAAGTGAAGGGGTCTGAATACTTTCCCAATACACTATATAATATAATAGGCTACCAACTTTAGTTGATTATGTCGGTTCAATTGACTATCTGGAAATTTCTAAATGACAGATGTCTCAATTGGGGTAAATATTTCCATGCCCATAATAATTAAAAGATGTAAATATCCATGCCTAAACAAATATAGCCTCAGACAACCGAGTACTATAATTTACAGATTTTCCTCTTATTTATTTCCTTCTTGACCTATAGGCTAAATGAGGATGTGTTCAGGCTTTAACATCGAGAAAGTCCTGTGCCTTCCTTTAATCTTTGTCATATTTTTTCATCTTCATATAAACGCTTGGCCAGAATAATTCAGGGATTAAGTAGTCAACAACAAAAATAATTTGGCTCTGGGATGTTTGGATTAGTGTTGTGTCTGTCCGAGCTTCAGACTGTCAGCTGTGAAACAATATTTGTTTTTCCTATTCTTTGCCAGAGTTGATCTGCAACCTACTAATCACAACTGAACTCTAAATCCCCTTTTTCAATCACATCACTGGGAAAATAAAATATTAGATCATTTATCGGGGCATATGCATTTTCCATTTAAATTGCTCACTCAAAGAATAACAAACTGCTTAATTTAGGCTGATGCGGAACATCAGTATTAAGATAAGAATCAATGCAGTAATTACAATATTACCTCATGTCCCCAGTGGGAGTGGTGTGTCATTGACTTTCGGTCCTCTTACAATTGGATGGGTTGATGAGTGCATCCAGACAAATGAATGCTTGGCCTTGCATTTCAAGGGTTAGTTGGTTTAGTAATGACAACACAAAATGACCATATGATGACCTGTAGTCCTCAGAAAGGCCAGAAGTATCCCTACCCTCTAGCTTATGTCCACACTCTCAAGTTCAGCTGCATGTTTCTGTTAAATTAATTTCAAAATGTCAATATTTAAAATCCTGGTAATCCTGTGAAAGTCCTGAATTCGAAGTCCCGTTGCAATAGTCCTGCAGTAAATAGTTGACGTGCACACAAACCTTTCCTACATTAATGAAGTGTGGCAAATAGCAGTACAGTGCGAAATAATGAACAAAAAACACACGTCACACACGCGAGCAGCACTTATGGCAAAGCAGTAGAGTACATTCAAGTCAGGTTCTGCTCTCAGAGGACAGAGAGGCTGTTATAAACTGATGAGGTGGAGGAGAGCTGTATGGAAATGATTCCTGGGTCTTTTTTAAAGCATTAATTAGTGGCTCTGTCACTGACGACCATTCTGTAGAGATGACTAATACTCCCTCCCTCCCTCCCTCCCTCCCTCCCTCCCTCCCTCCCTCCCTCCCTCCCTCCCTCCCTCCCTCCCTTCCACGGGTCCTCATGACCAGTTGGCACAGGGGTGTCAAAGTTACATTCACATAGAATGCTCTAAGAGCAAAGGAGTCTCATTGCACCAGTGGAGGCTGGTGGGAGGAGCTATAGGATGAGGGGTTCCTTGTAATTGTTGGAATGGAATCAATGGAAAGGAGTCAAACATGTGGTTTCCATATATTTAATGTGCTTGATAAAATTCCATTGATTCCATTTCAGCCATTACAATAAGTAAATCCTCCTATATCTCCTCCCACCAGCCTCCTCTGCATTGCACATACAGTAGAACATACCCTGTGAGGTATGCAATGTCACAAAGTCTTCCATTGTTGAAATCAAAGGACATATTATGTGTCTGTAACCTATATAATTGCTTTTTCTGGTCAGTTTTGGGTTGACTAGATAGGACAAGTCTCATTCAATCTCAAAATAAAAGAAAATCACATTTTATTTGTTGCATACACATATTTAGGAGATGTTAATGCATGTGTAGCTAAATGCTTGTGTGCATAGCCCCAACAGTGCAGTAATATCTTGCAATCTGCAGGCAGGAGAGCATCCTACATCCCAATCTAAAATAAGAGGCTCGAACATAGACCCAAAGTGGCACTCTATAGGGACTTAGAAATTACTAACATTCATCTTAACATGTTTCCATCTAACCATGTCTTTCTACAGAGTAAATGAGCAGCTGGCAGGCTTCGTGAAGGGTCAGAGTTCAGAGAGGACATGCAGATTGTAGGACAGAAGCAGGTCAGCATGGTCAGCCAGGCTGCATCCCATTCCCTATGCCCTACTTTTGAACAGGGCCCATAGTGTGCTGGTAAAAAAGTAGTGCACTAAATAGGGAATTAGCCAGTCAGTCCACGCTCGACATCCAGTCCAGGCATGGGCCGTTTCTGCAGCATGCTGAGTACAGACCCACGTCTGCCCAGCCACAATCCACCAGCCCACCTCTAACCCCCAGTCGGTCAGGGGTTTGATCCAGCCATCACCCTGCAGCTGCCCAGCTGTTGCCAGGAGACCCAGAACCTCCTCCGGACCCAATTATGCCCAGCCGGGTCTCTCTCCTATGGGTCCTCTCCCCCAGCTGGCCCCCTCCACAGGGTGTATTCCTCCGAGGAGAGGGGAGAGGAGAGAGAGAGGGCGAGGATAAGGAGAAGAGGCAGAGCCAGGCATGACACTGATGTGGGTGTACAAATGCTGAAGGGGAGGGCAACGGGAGGTACAACCTTTGAGGCGATGCCAATAAGTGTTTTCAAATGAATGCCACTCTTGTCAAACGCTCGCTTTTTTTTGTAGCTACACTGCCATAGCCACAACGTCCAGGGTTAGTGCCCGAGGCTATTACACAATCACAGTCACTTTTGTTTTTGTAGTCTCTCATTGGCTGCGTTTAGACAAGGATCTCAATTCTGATCTTTTTTCCACTAATTTGTGTTTTGACCAATCACAGCAGAACTTTTCACATCAGATCTTTTTCAGAGCTGATCTGATTGGTCAAAAGACCAATTAGTTAAAATAAGATCAGAATTGGGCTCTGTCTAAATGCAGCCATTTTGTCTTTCTTTACCTCTCCATATTACTGTCTGTTTCCCTCGTGCTCTCTTTGTCTGCTCAAAATGTTTTCCTTTTGACATTGTTGGTTTTGTCCATTAAGAATATTTCTCTATTAAGAGTATGATAATGGTTCCGTATGAAGACTTGGCTGACAGAACACATCTAACTTATGTTAATGAGGTCTCCCAGAGCGACGAGCTGGCCAACTGCCCTACAATGTGAGACAGTGACAATCTATTCTGTCAATTAGCCTGTTCTACAACCAGAGTGTTGGGGACAGCTGGTCACTGTGATCCGACGCCAGCCAATATATCACAGATTTAATATTCAGTCACTGCAGAGACCAGCACCTCCCTCTCTCCAGCTATTATTTTAAATTTCTTTCCAGGACTTAAACAGATGACTATTTTCTACATTGTAGAATAATAGTGAAGATATCAAAACTATGAAATAACACATATGGAATCATGTACTTAACCAAAAAAGTGTTAAACAAATCAAATATATTTTAGATTTTAGATTCTTCAAAGTAGCCACCCTTTGTCTTGATGACAGCTTTGCACACTCTTGGCATTCTCTCAGTCTTGAAAGAGATACCACATAACACTGAGCACCTGTTGGCTGCTTTTCCTTCACTCTGCTGTCCAACTCATCCCAAACCATCTCAATTGGGTTGAGGTCGGATGATTGTGGAGGCCAGGTATTCTGATGCAGCACTCCATCACTCTCCTTCTTGGTCAAATTGCCCTTACACAGCCTGGAGGTGTGTTGTGTCATTATCCTGTTGAAAAACAAATGATAGTCCCACTAAACGTAAACCAGATGAGATGGGGTATTGCTGCAGAATGCTGTGGTACCCATGCTTGGTTAAGTGTGCCTTGAATTCTAAATAAATAACAGACAGTGTCACCAGCAAAGCACCTCCACACCAACACACCTCCTCCTCCAGGCTTCACAGTGGGAACCACACATGCGGCGATCATCCGTTCAATTACTCTGCGTCTCACAAAGACATGGTGGTTGGAACCAACAATCTCACATTTTGACTCATCAGACCAAAGCACAGATTTCCATCGGTCTAATATCCATTGCTCGTATTTCTTGGCCAAAGCAAGTCTCTTCTTCTTATTGGTGTCGGATAGTAGTGGAAGGCCTGATTCACGCAATCTCCTCTAAACAGTTGATGTTGAGAGGTGTCTGTAACCTAAACTCTGTGAAGCATTTATTTGTGCTGCAATTTCTGAGGCTGGTAACTCTAATGAACTTACCCTCTGCAGCAGAGGTCATTCTGGGTCTTCCTTTCCTGTGGCGGTCCTCATGAGAGCCAATTTCATCATAGATCTTGATGGTTTTTGCGACTGCCCTTCCACTTTCAAAGTTATTGAATTTTCCATATTGACTCACCTTCATGTCTTAAAATAATGATGGACTGTCATTTCTCTTTGCTTATTTGAGCTGTTCTTGCCATAATATGGACTTGGTCTTTTACCAAGTAGGGCTATCTTCTATATACCACCCTACCTTGTCACAAAATAACTGATTGGCTCAAACGCATCAAGAAGGAAAGAAATTCCACAAATTAACAAGGCCCACCTGTTAATTGAAATGCATTCCAGGTGACTATCACATGAGCTGGTTGAGAGAATGCCAAGAGTGTGCAAAGCTGTCATCAAGGCAAAGGGTGGATACTTTGAAGAATCAAAAATATGACAAATATTTAGATTTGTTTAACACTTTTTTGCTTACTACATGATTCCTTATGTGTTATTTTATAGTTATATTGTCTTCACTATTATTCTACATTGTATAAAATAGTAAAAATAAAGAAAAACCCTTGAATAAGTAGGTGTGTCCAAACGTTTGACTGGTACTGTACATAATGAACCATGTGACAGAATCAGACATTTCATTAGCTTAAATTTGCGAATTGAGACGTTCGCTATCCTAGAAGTTAATTTGGAGGATTTGGGTCTAGAAAAAAAAATGTATTGACTATTTCTGTACTATATTCTCTCACTTTATTTGCGTGAAGCACATGACTGGGACAATGGTTTCATTGGATTCAGCATATGGTCATGCTACTCTTATCAACCACCACCAGACCCAACGACAGCTATTCAGCCAGGATACAGAACTCAGAACTACTCCCACAGGGTTCAACCAGCACCAGTATTCCCTATACTTTGCTATTTTTGTTACATTTAATTGTATTTCAAAAAAAGTTCTGACATTAAAATGATTGCATATTTAGACAATCAAAATCGCCAGGATTTTGTGTGTGTGTGTGTGTGTGTGTGTGTGTGTGTGTGTGTGTGTGTGTGTAAAGAGCTCCAAAACAGACAAATGAGATCCTCCTCAATGAGCTAAACACAGAGTGACACATGGGTCAACTCTGGTCTGACTGTAATAACACAAACTATTCCGTTTTTTAGAATAATGTGAATAAGCATCTCACGGTTCGGTAGACACATTTTTTTGCAAACGTGCACAATTAAACTGCATTCCTTTCAGTGCACAGACCATCAATATCATCAAAGATTGGTTCAGCTTCAGAAAGAACACACACGATGGGTCGTATTTGACAGTAGAGACGTGAGAAAAGGGAATCATTTTTACTACTTCTAGACATAACTGAAGACAAAATCCAAAAAGTGAACTCCTTCAGGAGATTCAATTTAGTTTGTCTTCATGGGACAAATTGATTGGATGAAGACATAATGCTAATTGTCAGGCAGTCATAATATGTGTTCCAAATGGCACCCTATTCCGTATATAGTGCAGTACTTTTTTTATGGGCCCTGGTCATAAGTAGTGCCCTAAATAAGGAATAGGGCGCCATTTGGGATGTAGTCCTGGTAGTGACCCTGCTAAAGAGTCCAGGCCAGGGACGATTCTAGTCTGAGTGTTATAGTGAGGAGGGTTGGGGCAGGGAGGCTGGAAAGGGAGGTGGATTGGGGGATGGAGGCTGGAAAGGGAGGTGGATTGGGGGAGGGAGGCTGGAAAGGGAGGTGGATTGGGGGAGGGAGGCTGGAAAGGGAGGTGGATTGGGGGAGGGAGGCTGGAAAGGGAGGTGGATTGGGGGATGGAGGCTGGAAAGGGAGGTGGATTGGGGGAGGGAGGCTGGAAAGGGAGGTGGATTGGGGGAGGGAGGCTGGAAAGGGAGGTGGGTTGCCTTGTGACAAATGAACATAAAAAAGGCCCTGTGGTTCACACAAGCTCTATGAGAAAACCTCTCCCTCTACTGATATATTAATCTGTGGTCTCACCCACCGTTTGAGAGAGCTGTGATCTGATACCTTTCCGCAGCCCTGGACCACTCTCATTCACATAAAACTGAAGCAATTTAATTCAAAACAAGGGCTCTGTCCCTAACGGCACCCTATTCCCTATATAGAGCGCTACAGGGCTCTGGTTAAAAATATAGGGAACAGGGTGTCATTTGGGACGCAGGCAAGAACTTTATCTCCTCCTCCCTATTCACCCGTAATGTAAACCTGGGGAATATCACAGTGATTTTCTACTGCTGACGTGCAGGCTAGGTGGGATTTCATTGGCTCTAGGTGCATAAAGATGATCGTTAAGAACAAAATTTCTTTTAGTGCAATTAGTTTCATCCTATAAAATACTGTACCTTCTCTGTAATTACCAATCTAAATGTTATTCATCCACACTAGACTGAAGGTTTTATCTTCATTGTACAAAATATTTATTTTCATTTGACCCCCCCACCTTAAAAAAAGCTCTCAACCTTAAAACGATAAATACATTGTCTGTAGGGCTTGTCACACCCTGATCTGGTTCACTTGTCCTTGTGATTGTCTTCACCCCCTCCAGGTATTGCTTATTATCCCCGGTGTATATATCCCTGTGTTTCCTGTCTCTCTGTGCCAGTCTGTCTTGCTTACCAAGTCAACCAGTGGTTTTCCTTGCTCCTATTTTTTCCCCAGTCTCTGTTTATTTCTAGTCCTCCTGGTTTCGACCCTTGCCTGTCCTGACTCCGAACCCGCCTGCCTGACCACTCTGCCTGTTCTGACTACCAGCCTGCCTATCCCTTTGTACTGTTCGGGTTTCTATCCCCTGCTTGGCCTAAACTCGAGACTGCCTATCGTCTGGTACTCTTTGGACTCTGACCTGGTTTATGAGCTCTCGCCTGTCCCCGACCTGCCTATGGCTACTCCCTTTGTTATAATTCAAATCGGAGCTTTACCATTTGCCTCCTGTGTCTGCATTTGGGTCTCACCTTGTGCCCTTATAGGGTCTCACCTTGTGCCCTTGTGCCCATTTGGGTCTCACCTTGTGCCCTTATAGAAACTTAGTGTAGGTCTTTGGTAAGACTTTGCAGGGATAAACAATATGAGGAAACTTAAATAATCAGCATGACTGTCACGCCCTGAACTGTTTCACCTGTCTTGTGATTGTCTCTAACACCCACCAGGTCTCCCGTTACCTCGTGTATTTATACCTGCGTTTTCTGTTTGTCTGTTTCCAGTTTGCCTTGTCCCATCCAGTCCTACCAGCATGTGCCCGTGTTTCCTGGGATTTCTTCTATTCTTCCCAGTTCTGACCTTGCTGCCTGTCCTGACCTTGCTGCCTGTCCTGACCTTGCTGCCTGTCCTGACCCTGCCTGACGTCCTGTACCTGCCTGACTCGGATAACGACTTTTTTCCTGCCTTGGCCTACCAATTGCCTGCCCCTTGTATATTAAACCTCTTAGGGCTAGGGAGCAGTGTTTGGAAGATCGGATGACTGATGTGCCCAAGGTAAACTGCCTGTTGCTCAGGCCCAGAAGCTAGGATCTGCCTATAATTGGTAGCATTGGATAGAGAACACTCTGAAGTTTCTAAAACTGTTAACATAATGTCTGTGAGTATAACAGAACAGATATAGCAGGTGAAAATCCATTCGGAAATTTTATTTTTGAGGTCACAGGCCATTTCATTGATAGTCTACGGGATATACAAATAAAAAGGACCCAGATTGCAGTTCCTATGGCTTCCACTAGATGTCAACAGTTTTTAGAAAGGGTTTCAGGCTGGTTTTTTGAAAAATGAACAAGTAGTTGTAGTTTTTCCCAAGGCATCTCTCGTTAAGTAGTCTTGTGGCACGCATGAATGAGGTGCCTGCTCTTCGTTATTTATCTTCCCTATTGAACATACTATTCTCCGTCTTAAATTGTATTGTTTATTTAGATATTAGAGTACCTGAGGATTAATTAGAAAAATCGTTTGACTTGTTTGGACAAACTTTACTGGTAACTTTTTGGATTTCTTTGTATGCATTGTATCCCCCCTTACCCCCGTCACTGTCCATTTCTTGTTTTAAAGGATGATAGAAGTGCTACACCTGGTGGAGAGAGATTGTAAGACAGAAATAGTTGCTTTATGCATGCTGTACGTTATGACATGACAAGTCAAGATGTAACAGAGGGTCAGTTTTTTCAACTTTTCTCCAATACTATAGAGCCATTACCATGTTGATCAACGCTTGAATAGAAACCTAGTTCACACCCCTGATTTTGAGGTAAACACAGTCGCTACAGTCCCATTAGTTTCCTTTGTAGCCTCGTTTGAATGTTGCGTTTGCGCACATTTGTACGGAATGGGGTGAGTTTACGTTAACATTAAACCGTTAGTAATGTTTTCTCAGAATGCCATTTCACATTTTTAGTTATAGCCTAATGTTAGCTAGCTAACGAGCTAACATTGAACCTAGGTTAACTTTATTTAGCTATGACAATCGGTTTGTATTACTAGTACTCTGGATTGGGATTAGTGGTAATTGTTTAGCTGGCTAGCTACATGCCTAAACAATACACAAGTTAAAGCTTGCTGTTAGCTTGCTAGCTAACATTACGTGTATGAATCAAATCAATATTTATTTGTCACATGTGCTCATGGGTACAAGTGTCAGTGTGCCTGGGTACAGGTTAATTGAGGTCATTTCTACATGTAGGTAGAGGTGAAGTGACTATTCATATATAATAAACAGCGAATAGCAGCAGTGTACGAAACAAATTGAGGGGTGTCAATGTAAATAGGCCGGTGGCCATTTTAACAATTGTTCAGTAGTCTTATGACTTGGGGGTAGAAGCTGTTAAGGAGCCTTTTGGTCCTAGACTTGTTGCTCCAGTACTGCTTGCCCTGTGATAGCAGAGAAAACAGTCTATGACTAGGGTGACTGGAGTCTCTGGCAATTTTATGGGCTTTCCTCTGACACCACCTCTGAACTGTGTGTAGTGATGTTATCTCAGAATGAAAATATTTGTATCTGGAATTTGTCTTTCAGCATCAGTTGACCAGTCATAAAAAGAGAATGGTGTAATGCCTCCCATCAAAAAGAGAGCTAGCCCAAGCAAGCACAGTTTACACCTGAAGCGTTAGGACTTGCAGCTAGTGGTAAACTTCATCAACTACGCAGATGATAATACAATAGTATTACCAGGACGTCACACAGGACACAAAAACCTTGGCGTAAAGCTGCTGCCATCTCATGTGTCAAAAGCATCAGTGTTGAGTCTCTACAAGGAATCGATGACAACACTCGGTATGTAAAGCATCAACACATTTTGATTATTTAATTGACCTCCAAATGATTTGCACTACTTTTTTGATCTCACATTATTTCTGTATTTTCCAGAAGCTGTTAAGTCAGCCAAGCTGAAGAAGCAATAGCAGCATCTAATGCTTGTTCAGAATGAATGGTCTGTCAACCAGAAGATGTATGCTGACTGCAAGACCTGCAGCTGTCTATGGGACCCTACTGAACCAGCAAGCAAGACATCAGGATGCATTGCAGCTTTGATTTTGCTCAACAAGTAAGCAACATTTCCTCCTTTATACTGATTAAGCAGCGCTTGATGAGATTGCTGGTGTTGTGAAGGAGAGCTCAGTGACAGGGGTCAACATCCCACAGCTGGTTAGACTGGAGGATGATATGGTGCTGGTGGAAAGCTATGGCTGGCAACGACCCCTGACTCCATACATCAGGCCACTGTCACAGATCAAGCAGTACCAGCACTTCAGGTGAAAATCATTTTCATTGCATTGTATGTGGTTATTCTTCTTACAGTGAGGGAAAAAAGTATTTGATCCCCTGCTGATTTTGTACGTTTGCCCACTGACAATGAAATGATCAGTCTATAATTTTAATGGTAGGTTTATTTGAACAGTGAGAGACAGAATAACAACAACAAAAAATCCAGAAAAGCCCATGTCAAAAATGCTATAAATTGATTTGTATTTTAATGAGGGAAATAAGTATTTGACCTCTCTGCAAAACATGACTTAGTACTTGGTGGCAAAACCCTTGTTGGCTATCACAGAGGTCAGATGTTTTTTGTCGTTGGCCACCAGGTTTGCACACATCTCAGGAGGGATTTGTCCCACTCCTCTTTGCAGATCTTCTCCAAGTCATTAAGGTTTTGAGGCTGATGTTTGGCAACTCGAACCTTCAGCTTCCTCCATAGATTTTCTATGGGATTAAGGTCTGGAGACATGGTACGGGACCAGGGTTCAACTGCTGTGCAATGCTGACATCCTTCCTCCCATAAGATGGTCTGACTTTACAAGCACCACCTGGACTGGACATAGCTAGACAAACGTATGTTTTTGAGAAGATCAGGAAGTCTTGCGACGAAAAGGCTATGGGCATCACATGCTCTGCACCAAAGTCTGCAGTGCCTCTATTCAAATGACTCTCTCCTAACACACATGCCATACGCTACATTTTTTGGGTATCCTGCTGGTCAGCCACTTTACCCTTGACTGTATGCATATAACTACCTCGTCTATCAATGATATTGTTATTGATATTGTTCTTGTACATACTGTAGATTATTTTATTTATATTGACACTATCTATTTCTGATATTGCTACTATGCAAGTAACAATTTGGCTGTACGGTTTACACCTTCTGTAGAGACTCATCCAGATAACAAGACTATTGATATGTAAAATGAATTTTGATATCTGTGGTCGTAACATGATTTTGTAACATACTACAACAATAGCATGTGACCATATTAATTTATATAAGGAATACTATTTGGTAAGTGCGTGTGCAACAGCACATAAAGTGTCACGCCTGCTCCTGCTCCCCCTCCCTGGTGCTCGAAAGGCGCCAGGCTCCCCAGCATTACGCACTCCTGCCACTATCATTACGCACACCTGCCTTCCCTCCGTCATGCACATCAGTGTATTATTGGACTCACCTGGACTCTATCATCTCTGTCATTACCTCCCCTATATCTGTCTGGTTACCCGTTCTGGTCCTGGCTTCAGCATTAATTGTTGTTTGTCGTTGTTTATCCGTGTGCTGACGCTGTTCCTGTTTTGTTACCTGTCTGTTCCTGAATAAATGTTGACTCCCCGTACCTGCTTCTCATCTCCAGCGTCGGTCATTACAATAAAGCATGCTAATGTACTGGTGTGAAGACATTTGGGCAGTTGTGTAAAGTACTTCAGTAAAAATACTTTGAAGTATTTTTGCGGGATACCTGTACATTACTATTTATATTTTTGGCAACTTTAACTTTTACTTCACCACATTCCGTGAGAAAATAATGTTCTTTTTTACTCCATACATTTTCCCTGACACCCAAAAGTACTCGTTACATTTTGACAGGAAAATTGTACAATTCAAACACTTATCAAGAGAACATCTCTGTTCATCCCTATTGCATCTGATCTGGCAGACAAACTAAACACAAATGCTTAGTTTGTATATTATGTCTGAGTGTTGGAGTGTGCCCCACGCTATCCGTCAATAAAAAAATAAAAAAATATGCCATTTGGTTTAACGTAAGGAATTTGAAATGATTTATACTTTTACTCAAGTATGACAATTTAGTACTTTTTTCACCACTAGATGTGGCTGGGGGTTATAGCATTTCTTTCACATGACCCATCAATTTAGAGAAGTGTGTCTGGGCATCATCTAATATTTATAAAATATTTGGATACTTTCTGTTTACCTGGAAATGTTTTGTTATTGTAGGTTACTACAACTTTTAGTCTTAATCTTTACTACACTACTAACTGTTTATCACATGACCTCACATGTGAATCCTTAAAGAGATGAGTGGGGCTGGTTTAAGAGGGTGTGAACAATATTGAATGGGTGTAGACTAAGGAGAGCTCTCCAGTAGGTACCAAAAATATAAGGCACTTTTCTCAAAACTGAGCAGAATTAATTTCCCATTGTTCCTCAAAAATGTAGTTTATGGTATACCATTTTGTAGTTTCTCCAGTCTCTACTAATTACCAATGTAAAAAAAAACATTTACATTTTTGCTACATAAGACTGAATACAGGTGGTGAGTAACATTTGTGGTTGTCTACCTCGACGACATCCTCATTTATTGCCTGTCAGCTCAAGAGCTGTCCGACAGGTCCTCCAGCTTTTCGTGAAGGCGGAGAAATGTGAGTTCCATCGCTCCACCATCTCCTTCCTAGGATATGTCATCGCTGCAGGGAATATTCAGATGCACCCTGACAAGGTGAGAGCGGTGGTGGATTGGCCTCCACCCATATCCAGAGTGCAGCTGCAACTTTTCCTGGGGAGTGCTAATTTCTACCGTTGTTTTATCTGGGGTTACAGCACCCTTGCTTCCCCCCTCTCTGCACTCACCTCTCCCAAGGTTCCGTTCATATGGTCTCCAACAGCTCCCATCTTAATCCGTGGGGGAGGTTGATGCCTCGGACTTCGGAGTGAGGGCTGTCTTGTCCCAGCGTTCTGCACCCTCATTGGGTCATCGGCCAGCCTATCCTCGGGTTTCATCCATCTGTCTGACAGCCAGTCGGAGCGAGCCAATCAAGACCTGGAGACGACTCTTTGTTGCATCGTGTTCGCCAATCGCACCACCTGGAGCCAACAACTTATGTGGGTGGAACATGCCCACAACAACCTTCCCTGTTCTGCTCCTGTTCTCACCTTTTGAGTGTTCCCTGGGATACCAGCCCCCACTTTTCCCAGAGCAAGAGGTCAGCATATCTTCTGCCCAGATGTTCTTCCGTCGCTGTCTCCGTTCGCTCTTCTCAAGTCCACCTCCAGCTATTGATGACAGGCGGACCTCCACCAGACCCTTGTTCCCCGCTACCATCTTGTGCAGAGGGTATGGCTTTCCACTTGGGATCTGCCCCTCCGGTGGAGACCTGAAAACTCCCCCCCCCCCATTTTATCGGTCCTTTCCCAATCTCTAAGGTCCTTAGCACCTCTGCTGTTGGCCTTCTGTTGCCCCACAACCTCCGTAATTATCCCACTTTCCTTATCTAGAAATAAACCCCTGTCTCACAGCCCTTTGTCTCCTGTTTCCAGAATGTGTTTTTTTATACACTTTCTAATTATGGCTTTGGGTTGTTCAATGACAAATATTCATGTTATATATTCGCCTCACTCTCAGAGAAATACAGTTGAAGTCGGAAGTTTACATACACTTAGATTGAAGTCTTTAAAACTAATTTGCAACCACTCCACAAATTTCTTGTTACCAAACTATAGTTTGGGAAGTCGGTTACTTTGAACATGACACAAGTAATTTTTCCAACAATTGTTTACAGACTGATTATTTCACTTATAATTCACTGTTTCACAATTCCAGTGGGTCAGAAGTTTACATGCACTCAGCTGACTGTGCCTTTAAACATCTTGGAATATTCCAGAAAATGATGTCATGGCTTTAAAAGCTTCTGATTGGCTAATTTACATAATTTGAGTCGATTGGAGGTGTACCTGTGGATGTATTTCAAGGCCTACCTTCAAACTCAGTGCCTCTTTGCTTAACATCATTTGGAAAATCAAAATAAATCAGCAAAGCCCTTATAAAAATAATTGTAGCCTTCCACAAGTCTGATTCATCCTTGGGAGTAATTTCCAAGTGCCTGAAGGTACCATGTTCATCTGTACAAACAATAGTACGCAAGTATAAACACCATGGGACCACGCAGCCGTCATACCGCTCAGGAAGGAGGCGCGTTCTGTCCCCTAGAGATGAATGTACTTTGGTGCGAAAAGTGCAAATCAATCCCAGAACAACAGCAAAGGACCTTCTGAAGATGCTGGAGGAAATAGGTACAAAGTATCTATATCCACAGTAAAACGAGTCCTATATCGACAAAACCTGAAAGGCCGCTCAGCAAGGAAGAAGCCACTGATCCAAAACCTGCCCAAAAAATGCCAGACTACCGTTTTTAACTGCACATGGGGACAAAGATCGTACTTTTTGGCGAAATGTCCTCTGGTCTGATGAAACAGAAATAGAACTGTTTGGCCATAATGACCATCATTGTGTTTGGAGGGAAAAGGGGGAGGCTTGCAAGCCGAAAAACATGAGGGTGGCAGCATCATGTTGTGGGGGTACTTTGCTGCAGGAGTGACGGGTCCACTTTACAAAATAGATGGCAACATGAGGACTGACAATTATGTGGATATATTGAAGCAACATCTCAAGACATCAGTCAGTTAAAGCTTGGTCACAAATGGGTCTTCCAAATGGACAATGACCCCAAGCATACTTCCAAAGTTGTGGCAAATAGCATAAGGGCAACAAAGTTAAGGTATTGGAGTGGCCAACACAAAGCCCTGATCTCAATCCTATAGAAAATGTGTTGGCAGAACTGAAAAAGTGTGTGTGAGCAAGGAGGCCTACAAACCCGACTCGGTTACACCAGCTCTGTCAGGAGGAATGGACCAAATTTCACCCAACTTATTGTGGGAAGCTTGTGGAAGGCTACCAGAAACATTTGACCCAAGTAAAACAATTTAAAGGCAATGCTACCAAATACTAATTGAGTATATGTAAACTTCTGACCCACTGGGAATGTGATGAAAGAAATAAAAGATGAAATAAATCATTCTCTCTACTATTATTCTGACATTTCACATTCTTAAATTAAAGTGGTGATCCTAACTGACCTAAGACAGGGAATTTTTACAAGGATTAAATGTCAGGAATTGTGAAAAACTGAGTTTAAACGTATTTGGCTCAGGTGTATGTCAACTTCCGACTTCAACTGTATGTAGTACTGCTAGGTTTAACACAGGCACACTTAACAAATACGTAGCTTCATTTTTATAAAGAACTGTGCAAATGCTACGTTTGTGACATCACTATTAAAAATTATAAGAATCATTTCATAAAGTAATATGAGATATGTATGTAGAACATTTACATTCTACATTTTAGTAATTTAGCATATGCTCTCATCAAGAGCAACTTAAGGTAAGTGTATTTATCTTAAGATATCTAGGTGAGACAACCACATATCACAGTCAAATATACTGGATTCAAACATTCCATTCTAGCTAAACAATGAATATTTAAAGTGTTGCAACAACAACAACAAATCCTACACATCTAAAAATCTATAAATAAAAAATCGGAGCACAGTAATATTTTACACAAACATATGAAAGTTCCCATAAGCAATCATTTCTGGATGGAAACTTTTCACATGATCATAGATCTGTAGTCGTTTCATTTCTGTCCTCTGAAAGTCATTGTGTAACCATCTCTCTCTCTGAGAGGCTTTTCATTACCTGAATCGCACTGTATTACAGCCTCTCCATGCTCAACCAGAACCTATCTGAACAGCACTTCTAACCCTCGATTGGATATTGATCCTGTTTTCTGTAAGCATATTGCTGGAAGCACAATTTTTCCCCCTCGACCCTCCTCCCCCCAACCCCCCCCCTGCATGAAGACAAATGCTTAACATACTATGACTGTGTCCCATGGCATCTGCCGGACAGGTCCTTCAGGAAAACTAGAATGTTAGTCTTCCAACTGAGATTGCAGTATGATATTTTCAAAAGCATTTATGTTTTTCAATTCAATAGATCCTCATATTTCATTACCTGAAGCAAAACTAGACAGTCAAGTTCTGAAGCTGTTTCATACTGGCATTATATGCTATTAATAAATCACGCAATTGATGAGGCATGTGTGTTCTCATAACCCCATTCAATCAACGCACCACGGTAACAGCATCTGACATTGGCTGTTATTCTATTGAAGGCGAGTTGTCTGCAAGCACACACCGCTTGATATTAAAAAGTAATTTCCGTTTGAGACTACTTCTAGAGCATTTACCATGAATGCGATCTCTGCGAACATTGCGTAAATTGCCTTTAACCCATAAGATTCTAAGCCCTGTCTAACCCGGGGGAGGGGTTCTACTAAGCGATATGGAATTGTTTTAAGAAGATCATACCAGGATCATTTTGCTATTTGATTTTGAATTTTAAGACCACATGAACAATCAAAAAATATATAAAAATATAATTTGATTAAACCTTTTATTTGACCCATACAAACGCATTGAATCACAGATTCACTACATGGAATGAGACAGTCCCCCCCCCAAAAAATGAAAGGAAGTTTGTTCTGAAGTGTCTATCCTCTATCTGAGAGATATAAGAAAGATTAGGGAGCAATATATATTTTTTTACATGTATTCAAGCCCTTGTTTTTTTAAATCACTAAACAGTCTCCATACACAGTATACTCCCCAAAGAATTCAACTGACTGATAAAAGCTTATTCAGTTATGTATACATGCTGTGTGTTTATATGTGGAAGATCAGTTACGCTTATTATAAAATTGAACAGCGATAATCAGATGTCATTGTGATCTATAAGCAGTAATTGTCTCACACAGAGAGCTAAGAACTAAATGTTCATGCTGCGTTTACACAGGCAGCCCAATTCTGATATATTTTCCACTAATTGCTCTTTTGACTAATCACATCAGATCTTCTCACATCAGATTTTTTCAGAACTGATGTGATTAGTCAAATGACTAATTAGTAAAAAAAAAAAAAATCAGATTTGCGTTTTCTGTCTGAACGCAGCATAAGATATGAAGTGAAGCTCTATGTGTGTGGGAGGAATCCTTCATCTCAAAATCACTCTGCACCACTGTAGCCATGGCATTCATTAAGACACGCAGGCACACACACACACACACACACACACACACACACACACACACACACACACACACACACACACACACACACACACACACACACACACACACACACACACACACACACACACACCACAACACACACACACAATCTCTCTCCCCCTCTCTCTCTCTGTAGCGATGGCAGTCATTACAGTGAATTACAAGAACATATTGGCCAGTCTTAACAAGGGATTGGCATTAGATATTCTGTCACTGTTCTGAATACTGATATTTATCTCCCTTGGTATCTCACGTTGCATCCCAACTGGCATCCTATTCCCTTCATAGTGCACTACTTTGAGGCAATGCCCATGGGGATCTCGTCGTATATAGGAAATAGAGTGCCATTTGGGATGCAGACTCTGACTTGTTCTGAGACAGGTGGTTACCAACACTTGGTTAACTCAATGCCGTAAATAATGGTTCAGATTCTTGAAGAAGTATTGCAATAAGGAGGTCTACTTAATCAATATTTGCTGATGACATATGTGATGCACTGTAGAGAGAAGAGTCTTCTTTGATCAAATGAATACTTAGATCAATGGAAAAGTATGTTTTCAATCATACAAACCTTTGTCAGAGCATCATCCTGAGCACTGAACATGGAAATACAAAGTGGGTCTGTGTCTGACACTGGTAGGTCCCTCGCCGTGCATAGTATGCATGGATAACAAGTAGTATGCACTAATATTGAGCCCACCCATTTGTCCCAAATGGCACCATATTCCCTGTATAGTGCACAATGTTTAACCAGAGCTATTGCATTATATTGGGAATAGGTTGCCATTTGGAATATACCCTAAGATTTAGAAGATGTAAATGATGCAACGCTGAATTGGGATTGTTAGTCCAGTTGAATTAGCCACTGCGTTGTGCCGGGCGGACTGGAACTCACACACACGGTCTTGTATAGCTAAGCATTCAAAATTCTATTTGCACACACACCTGCACACAAACACACACACACACACACACACACACACACACACACACACACACACACACACACACACACACACACACACACACACACACACACACACACACACACACACAACCTGGGTTCGACAATGTTCTGGAGAGTATTCAGACCCCTTGAATTTATCCACATTTTGTTACGTTACAGCCTTAAACACGACCGCACCTGCACACACACACTCGCACACACACACCTGCACACACACCTGCACACACACACACACACACACACACACACACACACACACACACACACACACACACACACACACACACACACACACACACACACACACACACACACAGAGTATTCAGACCCCTTGAATTTATCCACATTTTGTTACGTTACAGCCTTATTCTAAAATCAAATCAAATGTATTTCTATAGCCCTTCTTACATCAGCTAATATCTCAAAGTGCTGTACAGAAACCCAGCCTAAAGCCTCAAACAGCAAGCAATGCAGGAGTAGAAGCACGGTGGCTAGGTAAAACTCTCTAGAAAGGCCAAAATCTATGAAGAAACCTAGAGAAGAACCAGGCTATGAGGGGTGGCCAGTCCTCTTCTAGCTGTGCCGGGTGGAGATTATAACAGAACATGGCCAAGATATTCAAATGTTCATAAATTACCAGCATGGTCAAATAATAGTAATCACAGTAGTTGTCGAGGGTGCAACGGCCAGGTGGACTGGGGACAGCAAGGAGTCATCATGCCAGGTAGTCCTGAGGCATAGTCCTAGGGCTCAGGTCCTCCGAGAGAGAGAAAGAAAGAAAGAGAGAATTAGAGAGAGCATACTTAAATTCACACAGGACACCGGATGAGACAGGAGAAATACTCCCGATATAACAAACTGACCCTAGCCCCCCGACACATAAACTACTGCAGCATAAATACTGGGGGCTGAGACAGGAGGGGTCGGGAGAGACTGTGGCCCCATCCGATGATACCCCCGGACAGGGCCAAGCAGGCAGGATATAACCCCACCCACTTTGCCAAAGCACAGCCCCCACACCACTAGAGGGATATCTTCAAACCACCAACTTACCATCCTGAGACAAGGCCAAGTAAAGCCCACAGACAACCCAAGGGGGTCATCAATGACTCAACCCACTCAAGTGACACACCCCTCCTAGGGATGGCATGGAGGAGCACCAGTAGGCCAGTGACTCAGCCCTTGTAATAGGGTTAGAGGTAGAGAATCCCAGTGGAGAGAGCGGAACCGGCCAGGCAGAGACAGCAAGGGTGGTTTGTTGCTCCAGTGCGTTTCCGTTCACCTTCACACTCCTGGGCCAGACTACACTCAATCATAGGACCTACTGAAGACATGAGTATTCAATAAAGACTTAAAGGTTGAGATCGAGTCTGCGTCTCTCACATCGGTAGACAGACCATACCATAAAAATTGAGCTCTTTAGGAGAAAACCCGGCCTCTAGCTGTTTGCTTAGAAATTCTAGGGACAATTAGGAGGCCTTGAAATCAGCCCTTGAAATCAGCCCTTGCCATAACAGGAAGCCAGTGTAGGGAGGCTAGCACTGGAGGAATATGATGTTTTTCTTTTGGTTCTAGCCAGGATTCTAGCAGCTGTATGTAGCGCCTTAGGAGCGGCGACTCTTGCCACCGACCTCGGACTGGGGACCCTTGCAGCGGGAGACTCCGGCAGCACCAGACAGGCGGGTGTGAAGAGCGACTCTGGCAGCGCCGGAGTGAAAGGCGACTCTGGCAGCTCCTGACAGACGGGCGGCTCTGGAAGCTCCTGACAGAAGGGCGGCTCTGGCAGCTCCTGACAGAAGGGCGGCTCCGGACCAGAGGGTGAACCTGGAGGGAGGAGACGGACCCACCAGTCTGGGGAGACCTACAGGAGGCCTGGTGCGTGGAGGAGGCACCGGATGGACCGGGCTGTGGGGAGCACTGGAGCTCTGGTGCACAGCCTTGGCACCACTCCTCCAGGCTGGACGACCACTTTAGCCCGGACCCTCCAGAGTGCAGGCACAGGTTGAACCGGGCTGTGGGTGAGCACTGGAGATCTGGTGCATACCACTCAGACCTCTCCCTTTGGCTCAATGCCCACATTCACCCTGCATGGGCGGAGCGCAGGCATAGGGCGAACTGCACCCTCCCAGCGCCCCGGAGACACAGCACGCAGTGCCAGTGCAGGATACCCTGGGCCGAAACGGAGACCAAACACGCTGAGCTGGCACAACACATCCTGGCTGGATGCCCACTCCCGCATGGCACTTGCGGGGGGCTGGCCTATAGTGCACTGGGCTATGAGTGTGTACTTGCGCCACCGTGTGCTTGACCACATAACACTGTGTCTGACCAGTACTGCACTTCTTCCGGTCAATCGCCTGACTCCGCCAATCTCCCCGTGTGCCGCCCCAAAAAAATTGGGGGGCTGCCTCTCGTGCCTGTTGCGCTGCCTTGCCTCATATCGCCGCCGCTCAGCTTTAGCTGCCTCCAGTTCTTCCTATTCCCCAGCCTGTTCCCAGGGTCCCTTGCCGTCCAATATCTCCTCCCAAGTCCAGGAGTCCAGAACCCTCTGCTCCTGGTTACCACACTGCTTGGTCCGGTTGTGGTGGGTGGTTCTGTAACGTCTGTTGTCGGGAGAAGAAGAAGACCAAGGTGCAGCGTGGTAATTATTCATAATACCTTTTAATCAATACGAATACTTGAACAAAAAAACAACAAAACGACAAACGAACAGTTCTGCAAGGTGCAATACACAACACAGAAAACAACTACCCACAACCCATAGTGGGAAAACAGGCTGCCTAAGTATGGTTCTCAATCAGAGACACCGATTGACAGCTGCCTCTGATTGGGAACCGTACCAGGCCATACACCTAGAAATATCACACACAGAACAAAACATAGAATGCCCACCCCAACTCAAGCCCGGACCAAACTAAAATAGAGACATAAAAAAGGAACTAAGGTCAGGACGTGACAATGCAGGCAAGCACAGAAACTAACCAACAATCAGTCAACTCATATTCAATCATTACTGAGGGCCTGTTATGCACAGTGTTGGTAATCAATATCCTGGTGAATCTCCTACAGGGTACATGCCACACACACACACACACACACACACACACACACACACACACACACACACACACACACACACACACACACACACACACACACACACACACACACACACACACACACACACACACAGCCTGAAGGAGCAGATAGGGGTCTGGTACATGTGAGTAAAGGTAAAGATACCTTAATAGAAAATGGTATGGTTTTAAATATACATAGGTAACAAAAGTAAATGTAATTGTTAAAATATACCTAACTATAAAAAGTAGAAAGCATAAAATAATTTAAAATTGCTTATATTACAGTTTTTTGCGATTGCTTACACACTTGTTGTGGAATTTGTCGCATTGTGTCAAAACTCTACACGCAAGCCAAATAAGACAACACTTGGAGATAAGCATCTCACTTCTATGTCAAAATGAATCTCTGCAATCAAAACCTAACAATCCTTTTTCTAAATGGCATTTTTGCAACAAAATGATACCCACATGCACCGTTTGAATGACTCTTTCAAAGCAGCAACAACAGACTGATGTACTTTATACAAAACACTGTCTTTAGTACTTTGTATACCTTTTTGTTCTCATACAGGCTTCTGTGAAAGGTTGTTCCAGTACAATACATTTACTCACATTTCAATAAACACAAAAATAGAAAGGCTTCCGAAAAAAATACATTCAGCTTATTTTTTTGCCATGGCAGGTTTGTACAACAAAAAAACAAAGAAAAGTAGAATTACAGTACAATAGTCAATACAATATGTTACTGTAAACTCAAGGAAACAAAAATAGTAAAATTGCAGTGTGATAAACCCAAAATAGTATTGTATGGGATTGTATGGGATTGTAAGGGATGGTGTGGATGGTTTATGGATCCCGCCTTCTATTAGGGTCTGGCCACATCACCTCATCCACATGAAGCAATGTCATCCCTGGCTAGGTGACGGGGAAAATGTCGCCAACCCTGGACTGACCCCAACTCAGTGTCTCCACATGCCTCTACCATTGCTTGCAGAAGAGGCAGGCGGGCATGTGGTTGGCGGTCCTACACTTTCCAACGCCAAGCAGAAAATAATTCCTCAATCGAATTGAGAAATGTGGAGTAAGGGAGCAAGTACACAACTATGAATTTTATTGTGGTTGGTGAACCAGTCCCTGACCAGAGCAGCCTGGTGGAAACTAACATTATCCCAGATGACAACAAACCTGGGCTGCTCTCGTCCGTCCTGTACAACTGCATTATGTAGTGCATCCAGAAATATGATTATGTGTGCAGTATTGTAGGGACCGAGGGTGGCATGGTAATGGAGAACTCCTTGCAGACTAATGGGGGCACACAAGGTGACATTTCCCCCCTGCTGCCCAGGGACATTCACAACAGCTCTTTGTCCTATAACATTTCGGCACCGACGCCTGGTTTTAGCTAGATGGAATCCAGCTTCATCAATGAAAATGAACTCATGAGTCTGTACAGTTGCATCAAAGTCCTGGACTCTCTGTGACAGAAAATGCACACACTGTATCGTGAATGTGGTCTACCTCAAAACACAGGACTACAATGTCTACATTTTCACACAAGGATGGGAGTGGTGGGTAGGTTGGGTCAGACACATTCAGTCAAAACTACATGCTACAGGCAAGGCAGGTGCCCCACCAGACAGCCCCCCACCCCCAGAATGGGGGCACCTGTCTAGGTCACATAATGCTTTGTCTGAATGCATCTATACAGTGCCAAATGGACACAATCTACTGCCATTACTGTATTACAGTATAATACAGTGACACTTACTAGCACATAGTCACGGTGAAGGTCTTTGACTCTAACACTGTTCCTCTCAAATGAAACCCTGGACAGCTGCTTCATCGTAAGTTGGCGTTGACGCAAGGCGCCGAAGAGTGTCGACATACTGACATGGTTGATATTATGGAATGTTGTGTGATCTGCGATGATTTACTCTCGTAGTTGATGTAGGCGGATGGTGTTGTTTGCCAACACTAGATTGACAACGGCCAGTTCCTGTTCATGGTGAACAGACGTGGCCTTTCACCCTCAGGAGGTCGTCTGGCAGTTCTCTAGAAAATACAACAGTATGATGTCATTGGTTAGGTTATTATTTTACATATTGTACTGTCGTACTGTACACAGTAACATCACAACTGTATTACATGTACTTCACAGTACTATACCTATTTTTTTATTCACAGAGGATATATTGTAGGACTACATTGTACTGTGATGCAGAATGACAATTACATACGTACAGTCTAGTGTAGAAAGTTGAAGACATACCTGTTCTCCAGTCTAAATGTCCGTTTATGAATGCCACCGTGTAGCGACTCCGGTTGGGCTGGACTCCCTCATCGTCAGGCCATGATTTATGACATGGGCCATCAAAGTGACCCTAATGTCGTCGAAAATATGTCTCCGTCTATTGCCTGGTCCCCTTCTTTGTTCTTGTCCTCGTCCTACTCCTCTCTCTCTCTTCCTCTTCCTCGACCTCTTCCTCTTCCCCTCGCTCTCACTGCCTCCATGTTTGCAAAGTTCTCACAAAAGAGGTGAGCTTTCCGGAGCTCTATTTGTAGTGTTTCCATGTTTGTTTGTGTGCGTTGCCAATTTCAGGTATGTTTTGCATTAAGAATAGAAGTGTTTTCCCAATGATTGCAAGAGATTTCATTCTTGAACGAAGTGTCTAACGTAAGAATCATTGTGCAGTGTTTTACAAGTGTGTTGCAGAATTGCAAACAAAGTGCAAAGCAGAACATGTGTTTGTATTTTTGGTGCCTTTGTTTAAGGGATGGTTACACAAGTTAAGGGTTTGATGCTTTTGTCTAAGCATTCATTTTCAGTGTGTAAGCGATCGGCAAAAACTTTAAGCAAACCAAATGGCACCATTTTTATTCGATTTTTTTTTCAGATAGCCTGGGGCACATTCCAACACTCATTCATCATTTACAAATAAGGCATATGTGTTGAATGAATGTACCAGATCAGAGGCAGTAGGGATGACCAGAGATGTTCTTGATAAGTGGGGCGGCAGGTAGCCTAGTGGTTAGAGCATTGGGCCAGTAACCAAAAGGTTGCTGGATTGAGTCCATGAACAAGGCAGTTAACCAACTGTTCCCTAGTAGGTCGTCATTGTAAATACGAATTTGTTCTTAACTGATTTGCCTAGTTAAATAAAGGTTATATATAAGTGTGTGAATTGGACCATTTCCCAGTCCCGCTAAGCATTGAAAATGTAATGTGTACTTTTGGGTGTCAGGGAAAATGTATGGAGTAAATGTAGTGAAGTAAAAGGTAAAAGTTGTCAAAAATATGAATACTAATGTCCAGATACCACAAAAAAATATTAAGTAGTACTTTAAAGTATTTTTTAATTAAGTACTTTACACCACTGCTGGCACACACAGTACAATGTAGAAAGGGATTAGAGTGTGTTAGTCCTCTAGCTAGCAGCTTCTTCTTGTCAGTGATGTGTGTGTTTGTGTGTTTATTGCTTGTATTGTTGCCTTCTTCCCCTGGCTGTCCTAATGGGCTGCAGAGGCTCCGAGTACACATTGCTTTTAAGGTCAGGGATGCGTTCAAATGGCACCCTATTCCCATATAGTGTAATACTTTTGACCAGGACCATAGGTCTCTAGGAAAAAGCAGTGAACTGTGTTGGGAATAGGGTGCCACTTTGGATGTACCCCTGCAGAGTATGTCCCGGTCACAGCATTCTGATGCTGCCGTACTGTTGTTGTCGTTGTATTTGACATGTCTTGACGATATACAATTTCTCTCTCTTATCTGGCATTTTGTTTGTTGAGAACGTGATCATACCACAGTATGGTCTGAAAAATGAAGTCTTTATTCTTACAGCCTCTATAATATCAAACATTGAGTTGTTCTGATTGACCAACAACACAGTATTCTGTACAAAACGCAGCGTAATGATGTCAGGCTGACAGACCATATGTTTAGGTTAGAGATTGATTGAAAGCGGAGGTCATGACGCTGACCTCCAGACAATCTCCATACAACCTCCACAAAGACCTCCAAATGTTGCACCCAGTTTTCAACCAGACAAAAACGTCATAACACTGCGCACCAAATCTGGTCACACACCTGTAGGCACCCTGCAAGCAGCCTAATTTAAAACCATTGATCTTGAATCTCGACCCAGATGGCCTGGCCTGTGTCTGAATCTGATGATAACATATGTTGCGAAGATGACTCGGATGAGAACCACCAATGCCTCTATCCTGCTTTTTGGTCACAACCCTGCAATCTCATTCCTGGTCCCTCTGTCCTTGTGTCTTCAGTCTGCAGTCTACACGGAGGTTGTAGAGTCAGGTTCAAAATGATTGGCACCTTTGATAAAGATGAGAATAAAAAGACTGCATATAATCAAATATTATGAGATTGGAGAACACATTGGACAGATCTCTTCAATTCAAACCACAGGTTTTCAATGGGATTCATGTCCGGAGACTGAGATGGCCATTGCAAAATGTTGATTTAGAGGTCAATTAACCATTTCCTTGTGGATTTTGATCAGCGCCTGGGGTTATTGTTGTGCTGGAAGCTCCACTTGCGGCCAAGTGTCAGCCTCCTGGCAGAGGCAACCAGGTTCTGGACTAAAATGTCCTGGTGTTTTATAAAGTTCATGATGTCGTTGACCTTAACAAGGACCCAAGGACCAGTGGAAGCAAAATAGCCCCATAACATTAAAGATCCACCACCATATTTTACCGTAGATATGAGATACTTTTCTGCATATGCTTATGTTTTCATGTCATTCGACCATAGCACCGGTTGCAATCCAAGTGCCACTGTCGTTTATCAAACTGCGTTGCCAAAGAGCTCTGTTTACATGACATGGAAAGCTCTTTGGCAACGCACATCACCGGCAATTTTGGACCTGACTGTATGTATGACGAGCATGCTTCCAACGGTACAGCAACAGCCCAGGCCCCATTCTCATTCATTTCATCATTCATTGTTCTCATTTTCCACCACATATTAATTTATTTCAGGAGGAAGTCATCTATAAAACATGGAATAGCCGTCTAGTACCGACCACTGAGAAACAGGCCAGGATTGATATCCAGCAAATGGAACTGACAAAAAAATATGGTTCTGCCCAAATTGCCTGAGTTTTCCCTGGATGGGAATCACCATGTGTTTTTTTGTCAGCCATGGTGATTGTTTATTTATACATGCAAAAGATATGCATTCACTCTGATATCTGACTGATCTGGGAGGTTTTCTTAACATTCTCCCTTGAAATGTGTCCCATTTTTTATTCATGAAATACACAATAGTACATGGTATGGATAAGTATGCTCATATTGGGATTTCCCTAAAATAGCTGAATTGTGAAAAAGCTTTTTGCTAAATGGTATATGCGGTTCTGTACAGGCTCACTCCTCTCAGACACCCCTGTATACAGTGAGCCTTATGCAACGTGAGGTCATGCAAGTTAGCTGAGAGCGCTGTGGAAGTTCCAAACAGAGAAGGCAACAGTACACAACAGTGGGAGTAATGTTAAACTGGCACAACAGAAATATTCAAATATTTTGTAAAAATGGTCATGCATTATGAACTATAGCTTAAAAAGACTCCTATTTCCAACTAACTCAATAAGAAATTACTTTATCTTAGTCGTCAAAGTAGTACTTATGTATGCAAACACCTTGGATGGTGTGAAAATAATACGTATCACTTTGATGGAGAGGTAAAAAGGACAATTCTAGTAAAACTTTTTGGACTTTTACAAAATCACATGGATGTCCGTTGTGTACATGGCTTTAACATGCTAGACATGGGGCTAGCTTCAACATGCTATAGGTGGGGCTAGCAGCTAGCTTTAAGATGATAGAGGTGGGGCTAGCAAAAAAATGCTAGATGGGTGCTAGCCCTAACACGCTAGAGGTGGGGTTAGCTTCAACATGCTAGAGGTGGGCAAACTTCAACATGCTAGAGGTGGGGATAGCGTCAACATGCTAGACGTGAGGCTAACATCAACATGCTAGAGGTGGGGCCAGCTTCAACATGTGAGAGGTGTCCTAGCCCTAACATGCTAGCGGTTGGTCTAGCTTCAACATGCTAGAGGCGGGGCTAATTTCAACATCCTAGAGGTGGGGCTAACTTCAACATGCTAAAGGTGGGGCCAGCTTCAACATGCTAAATGTGGGGCAAACTTCACCATGCTAGAAGTGGGGCTAGCTTCAACATGCTAGAAGTGGGGCTAGCTTCAACATGCTAGAAGTGGGGCTAGCTTCACCATGCTAGAAGTGGGGCTAGCTTCAACATGTTAGAAGTGGGGCTAGCTTCAACATGCTAGAGG